>NW_019729232.1:0-17217 GCF_002891405.2 Cryptotermes secundus
AATGCAGATTAGAAGAAAATAAAATCATAAAATTTTCTGTAAGATGTTCCATGTTCTACCTCTAGCCACTGCATATTTATTACCTTTTATAATATTTGTAATTAATGACTGTGTCCGAGGAAACCAGAATGGTCTAAAATAAGGAGATGCTTTATCGCCACTCCTTTTCAACTTTGCTTTAGAATATGCCATTAGAAAGGTCCAGGGAAACCAGGGGGGACTGAAATTAAATGGGACATATCAGCTGCTGCCCTATGCCGACGATTTGGATCTACTCAGTGATAATACAGATACCATAAAGAAAAACACACAAACTTCAATTGACGCAAGTAAAGAGGTTGGTCTAGAAGTATACACAGAGAAAACTAAGTATATGTTGCTGTCTCATCACCAATATGCAGGGCAAAATCATGACATAAATATAGGAAACAGATGTTTTGAAAATGTGGAACGGTTCAGATATTTGGGAACAACGATAACAGATTGAAACTTGATTCAGGAGGAAATTAAGAGCAGATTTAACTCGGGTAATGCTTGCTACCATTCAATCCAGAACCTTTTTGTCTTCTTGTCTGCTGTCCTAAAACATTTAAATTAAAATATACAAAACTATAATTTTGCCTGTGGTTCTATATGGGTGTGAAACTTGGTCTCTGACATTAAGGGAGGAACATAGACTTGAGGGTGCTGAGAATATTTAGACCGAAGAGAGGTGAAGTGGCAGGAGGTTGGAGAAAACTGCACAGTGAGGAGCTTCATAACTTGTACTCTTCTCCAAGTATAATTAGAATGAACAAGTCAAGGAGGATGAGGTGGGCAGGGCATGTAGCATGAATGGGGAAGACAAATGCGTATAGGATATTGGTGGGAAAACCAGAAGGAAAGAGACCACTGGGAAGATCAAGATGTAGGTGGGTGAACAATATTAAAATGGATCTTAGAGAGATAGGATAGAATGGATTGGATTGATCTGGGTCAGGATAGGGAACAGTGGAGGGCTCTTGTGAGCACGGTAATGGACCTTCTGGTTCCATAAAATGCTGGGAGATTCTTGAGTAGCTGCAAAATTGGCAGCTCCTCCAGAAGGGCTCAGCTCCATGAGTAAGTAAGTAAGTACGAGGAAACCTGCAGGTCCACGCACTCAATACGAGACAGAAGCGTGGTCTTCATGTTCCCACCAGAAAGCTTACAGTCCATCAAGGAGTCACTGCAGTGGAATAAAACTATACAACAGCCCTCCACTAAAAATGAGGTCTCCAAACAAATAACAATTCAAAATGTCATTGAAGGAATTCTTTTCAACTCACACCTTCCACTCTGTAGATGAATTTATTTTACTAAGAAATGTTTGACTGACTATAATCAGGTGTCTGATCATATATGTATTTTCATTATAGTAGCCCAATACAATTTTGCATGTACTCAGCTAGTTTCTAAAAATACTGAAGAATTACAATGTAATTGCTGTTAGTGTGATATAATCTATTTTGGTATAATTTGCACTTGGCAGCATTTGTAACCTGTTGTTGTTGAATGAGATATATTATGCTCGTAATCCGACTTTTCCAGCACCCTGCTCAAGGATCTGTGTGATACATATATCTGTTCCTTTTTCTATTGTATCTCTGGCATATAGCATGGTACAGTTTGGCAGATCATTATTATTGTTTAGGAGGAATCAGCTGTCCTCATCTGCACCATAGGATGTAGCCTATCCATTCCAGTATTTGAAGGGACTGAGAAAAACCTCAGGCAGAACAGTAATTTTCTAAACATCCCAGGACCTCTTCAAGCACAGGAGAAGTTAAAGTTTTCTCTGTACATAATTATTTAAGCACCACACCGTGATGGCAGGGGAGCTAGGATAGCATAGTTGGCATAGTGACTGGCTACAGTCTGGACAACCGAGGGCTCAGAGTTCAAGTCCTGGTAGGGGCAAGAATTTTCTCTTCTCCACATCATCCATACCAACACTGGGGTCCACCCAACCTCCTCTCTAATGGATACTGGGGGTTCTTTCCCTTGGCGTAAAGCAGCCTGTTTGTGAAACTGACCACTGACCTCCAGCTAGTGCTGAGGTCAAGAAAATGTGGATCTATACACCCATTCCCCATACGCTTTCATGGCGTAGTGCTTAATTAATTAAGAACAGGGACAACTTTACCTTTCACAATGTAGGCATATGGAGGGGGGGGTTGTTCTTGACCTAGGCACTAGATAGAGATGTGACCAGCCTCATGCCTCAGAAAAATATCTCACAGTATCCACTGGAAAGGATGCTGGATGGGCCCCACAGGTAGTCTCATGGCTGTGGAGAAGAGAAAATCTCTTGCCCTGTCACGAATCTATCCCCGTCCCCAGTACTGATGGATCTATCCTGGCTCAAGTACAGGACAGTATTTGTAGTCATTACATCATATTGCTGCTTATACCGTGGTAACTAGGATTTAAATTAATCATTTTACATTACTTCATTACATTCTTTCTTGTGAGTCATGCTTAACAAATGCTGAGGGCAATAAAGGAAAACTGTGATTGCCGAAAAGGTAATCTTATGTGATGTGGCCTCCTGTTAGGTCGGTAGAACATATTGCTTCCATCTTCCAGTTCAGTTCTGCCCTGAAGATGTGAAGCAACATGTTTGACCGAATAGTATGTACGCACGTTTAAGATTAGAGCGTCATAACGCAGGAAGAAGCGCAATATGAATAAGAATGCTGCTATTACTTTCTCTGGATACTCTTCATGCATCGTGTTTATCGAGGTGCTGAGAAATAGTTACCTTTAGTTTTCGAACTAAATAAAGCTAATATATTGTACCAGTGTTTTTAAGTCGCATAAAGTCATTCTAGTCTTCTGTAGGTAACTGACTCCTACCATAATTCGCTACAGTCGAATTATTTATACTTAGTAACCCGTGTAGTACAGTGAGTCGCGCTGATAAATTTGGACAAATGGATATGCGTGATGGTGGGAAATTTAACTTAGAGCAGGTAGTATTTTGCCCGTACATCGTAATTTAAACGTTTAAAGTTGAATTGGCCTTTCTTACGACTTCTGGTGTTAGCTGTTACCTCCGATGTTACGATATTGAGGTAAGAGTTCGAAATAAGCGTTTTAGAATTTTTGTAGGTTAAGAAGTTACAGTTTTTATTTATTGCCGGTCAACCCTCTTTGAACCCAATTGAAGAAAGCAATGGAAGACATGTACACTTTACAAACACAGTACAATTGTGTGCGAGATTCCCGGAGTTTGACTGTTCTTGACGATTGTGAGACATGCCACATATCTTGAGGCTGTACCAATCCCATTGTATGGATGCTTATACACGATTCAATGCATGGTGCATGTTGTAAGCCGAATATTCTGTATTTTTTGCTACAGAATATTGATTTTGCGCAGAAGACACAGGTTACATAAAAGGTTCATTTACAGAATTTTCTATTTGCTGCAGGGGTACCATGGAAATGTGCCTTTGGTGCTGCATTATGAGCCATACAGTTAAATAAACATAAACTGTACTGAATTAATGGGAAATATTTTCTTTGTAATTATACTGAGTAATGGTTAAATAACTGCATGATACAGAATGAGAGGGAACAGATGTTGATTTAGTTTGCCAAACAGAGGAAAGTTCTACATACCAGACATTTACCTGCAAGGCAAACCACACATAACCATACTGCTGCAGTTGCTCCACACCAGTCTGTTGACAATTACATGATGTACAGGGCATATAAAATGATGTTATGTTATATATTGTGTATACAGTATTTTCTTAGTAGAATTTATGACACTGTCAGAGCTAGACTATGTATCATTTAATATTAGGATTGTAGATGAATGAATAATTGTAAAGTTTATGCAAAGAAGTGGGCGTGGTGAGACATTTGTCTGAGAGACTGAGGGGAACCGCACATAACCTCAGTCAGGACAGTTGATGTCCTGAGCAAGATTCAAACCAAGCACTTACCAAATACAAGTGTAGAGTATTATCATTAGGCCAGTCAATTTTGTGTACAAGATATCATTTACTGTTCAACATCTGTGAAGGAATATATTGACAGGGGGGAAGAATATTAACTAGTAAATTCAGAGGTTTTTCATCTTATCAGCGTTAACATTTCACTTATCACAGATGAGCAGATAAGTGGGTTTTCTGAGCACTGGTAAATGGTGTTCCTTGGCCAGTTGCTAATTATATAAGTAGCCAGTTGTCTTTTCTACAGGACTCAGATTCTAATGCTGGATGTATGCTGTATGACCCTGCCCTGGGTGAATTAAATCCAGTTCAGCTTTTTCCACCCATTTTGCTCTAGACTTATGTTTGTGAGGTATCCAGTAAATGATCAGGGAGCAGAAAGAGAGCAGCATTCATATGTAGGCACGAAACATTCCAGTATAAAGTTGTGTTTGCTTTGTTTCCCAAACAGACATCCCAGCATGAAAGGAATGAGTACAGTATGTTCAGTAACAATAAGGTTTCTAAGAATATACATCAGATTGGATCTCATAGAAGCTCCTTGCGAGACAGATATCGAGAATGTTCATTTCCTCCATCCAAGAAACCAAGGTTGGATGATGGCTCGACGTCCCGGCAAGCGAGAGTTGATGATGATGTCTGGGGAGAGGATCTCGATGCTAATACTGTGGAGGAGTGTTTCATCCTGGCTTCACAGGCATTGTCCCAGGTTCGTACCCCTGATGAAGTTAAGCAACTGGGAGATTCATGGCCAAGATCTAGTGGTTCTCCTCAGTTACTCTAGATGAATTTCTAATGCTGTATTCACTCACACAATGTTTGCAGTTCTTCCCCATCTTTGCACTTCACATCTGAATAAATGCATATTATCAGCACAGATCAGAAGAGAGTGAAACTTGTGAGGCAGGAATGTACATATAGTGAGGCTGTTTGGGAACAGGTAGCCGAAGGAAATGATTGGACATGTGAAGGATGAAGCATAGACCATGTTTTTAAATCTAGTTTTCTTGTTGATTGTGAGAGCTATGTCCAGAAATAGCAGGGCAGTGGTTGCATGTGCATTGTGGGGCAGAAAGGTGAGTAGTGTAACTAGGGTCTTTTATAACCAATCGCTATCTCAGACAGTGGGCTCACTCAGATACCGAGTGCATTCTGCTGAGAACGGCCAGGTCTAAAAGCACAGACAGTAGTGGGAGGCTGGAAAAGTGGCATAATGAGGAGCTTCACAATTTGCTGGGACGATCACCTCAAGGAGAATGAGAAGCATGGAGAGACGGGAAGCCCTTGTACAGTTTTGGTCAGATATCTTGTAGGAAGGAGATCATTTTGAAAGCCTAGGAATAGTCAGAAGGATAGTATTAAAATGAATCTCAACAAATGGAAGAGTAATTGATTTGGCTGAGGATAGAGAACTGTGGCTGGCTCTTATGAACACTAATGATATTTGGGTTCGATAAATGGCAGGAAACTTCTTGATTAGCTGCACAGCTGTTCCATGGAGTTAGTGTTCATATTCAGTTGAGTGCAGGAATATGCAAGTGACTCACAAATGGTTACTTGGTTATTTGATTGTATTGTGATGCTGAAGTATGGGATACAGGTTGTGGACATCTTGATTATATCATCCCAGTGTAACAGACATTTTCTTTTCGATTGAAAGGCATGCACCCAAGAAACATCCAGAGCCAAAGAAGAGGCACAGACTGGGGAACTTGCATCAGTGCAGACAGGAGTCGAGGACCTCCAAACATCTGCAGCGCAGCCACTTAAACCAAAACAAACTTCAGCATTCACCAGAAATTTTCCATCTACCTCAAAATGGACAGGAACATGCCCCAAAAAAAGTCCATCCACAACAGCACCCTCAAATGTGTTTCCAAGAAACGGACCACTCTCTTCAAGACATCCAGAGGTGTTCCCAAAGGATGTTAAGAGACCTTCAGTTATGTCTAAATCAAAGCATGCTGCGATTTTGCCAACAAATGCTCAGTCCTCTACGGAACAGGTGGAGATGGTGCAACAGAATGCTGTTTCGTTCAACTCTAGAACATTGCCAGGAAATGTTCAGATATCGGCTTCTCCATTTAGTTCAATGAACAATGTAAACACAGGTAATTATACAGAGTGCCTATTTGATTTTCTTAATATGTAATTTTTTTAATGCTAGTGGGGTGGGACTAAGCCCCTTCTACTGCATTCACTTCTGGCCTATTGTACCAGCCCCAGATGATAGGTGAGGGTGATTGTGGAGCAATTGGTGGAATGAAGATTGGCAGGGGAAACCGAAGTACTTGGAGAAAACCTGCCCCACCGCCACTTTGTCCACCACAAATCCCACTTGACCAGACCCGGGGTTGAATCCGGGCCGCCGCGGTGGGAAGCCAGTGACTAACCGCTTGAGCTATGGCGCGGCCCTTCTTAATATGTAACTGAAGTAAGCTAAAGCTAAACTGACACGCACAGATAGTGTTTATTGTAACACACTTCTGCATGCACATCCCTTGTAATGAGATGACATATCAGAGCCACAACATCTTGCCCTAAAATTTCATTTTCCCACAACTGGAGAAGGAAGTTGTAGATTTCCTGCAGTATGGTGCGCCTCCCCCATATAGCAAGTTTGTTTGAGCTGCTGTAAGTGTAAAGTTTGCAGATTATTGAATTTGTAGATATAGCCCTCTTCTGTAAGTCCCCATGTTTAATGTCCCATGACTCTGAAATGTTGAAACACAGGATTATGGCTGCTGTTGAAACTACGGCATCGCAAATACTTGGATATGTTTGTCATCTTCATATCTGCAACACTAAAAGATTTGCATGTGTGAAACTTGCTGATTCAAATTGTAAAGGTTTGTTCTCCTGTTACGTTCTCACATGTGTAGTGTGTATGAGAAAGTGTTATGATGGTGAAAATTTTGATCTTGAAATTTTTACAGATTTACACATTTTCAGCACCCCTGAATAAAGAAAATGGTTTTTACACTGTTGTCCATTTGTATGTGCATGTGCTAGTGCTTGGGTGGTCAGCCCTGGGTGAATGTTAACATTCTAGCACCTTCAGCTGCGCCCTAAAGAATCAAAATTGCTCATTTTTCAATTGGCTATGACAGTGTTGATTACATGTCACTGATTTATGGAGATCATCTCTGTAAGTAAATGATTGTAGACAGCGTGTCAGATGCATCCTGGTTATGAAAATATAGTGCTGTGAAATGCTGAACATGTTCTGCAGACACTCTGTGTCTGATTATCGTCACTCTTTTCCCTCCCTTTCTCCTCCATCTTTTTGTTCTGCCTCCTCCTCTTCCTCCCTTGATGTTTCCAGTTTTATGTGGGTCATGTAAATTATTGTTCCTATTGCCCATTGCTTTTAATCATAGAATTCTGTGGCATGCAGAACCAAATGAAACTATCCCGCAGATATAATGTTTGTTTTTCAGTCATTGACGCGAATGGAAGAGACTTGCTAGTCCGTGAGTTACAGCAGCTCAGATTAGCCTATCAGAAGCTGCAGGATCACACACTCACCAAGGAGGGCGAGGTGAGTGCAGTCCCATGTCCACTTTCACTATCCATTGTCCCCTTGTCTCAGCAAAAACTCAGTATGTGTGTGGAATTTCAAGGCTCTTGCTGTCAAAATATATATGTTACCTTGGCAGGTGTCCATTCTCCGCTCTCAGCTGAATAGCAAGAATGCTGAGGTCGAGATGGAGCGGCTGATGAGGGCACAGGAACTGGAGTCCCAGGCACAGGAACAGAGGGACAAGCTGAAGGAGCTGCAGAAGGAACTTGAGCACACAAAAACACAGCTTGAGTTCAAGGTTAGCATCATGTCTTGTTAGTTATATGGTCCTGCATGGCAGAACCCCATTAGCCCCCAGTGAACTTGAGAGACAGAGTGAAAGTTGTCTACAAACTAGCTGCAAGTGTCAGTACAACTGTTGTCAGGCATCAGTATAGCTTTCCTCAGGTATTGTGCTTGTCAGAAGATGTGATTAATGTTATTTAGTTGTTTGTGTCAATTTGATATCTTCTTTTATCATGCTTATGTTCATCTTCTTTTAATTTAATGAACAGTTTATTTCTTTATTTATTTCCTTGCTTGTTTTTTGTGTCTCCTATTTCTCTGTGTACTTGTTTTCATGTCCACACCCTTGTTCTCATCTTCCTGGGTGTTGTATGCCTTATCTGTTCGTTTCATTGCAGAAGTGTATCTCATGGTTTCTTATTCATGTTAGCAGAGTTCTGGTAAGTAGATTGTGCACCCGGCTGCTTTGTTACCTTGTTGCGGCAAATGTTCGTATACATGTTTATGGCTAAAAGCTAGAATATTCATCCAGTTTGAGAACTCACAGCAGTAGTTGTGAAGAGTGTAGTCTCCTGTGTTGTAACGCCGTGTAGTTTAGAAAAAGCATGACATTTTCAAGGAACATACTGCCTCTACCTTTGTGGTTCAGGAAATCAGCTGGAAGCATGCAGCAAGTAGACCTTTTCTTGCCACCTGCCTCATGCTGGTTTCCTGCTTGGCTTACTGTTTGACCATGAAGGTAAGGCCAGTATGATCCTCTGAAATGCACTAACAACTCAGAATTAAATGTTGTGAGGTAGTCATATTCAGACGTGTGGTTTCAGACTCTTGAGGTTGGTAGTGCACTAGAGAGATGTCGCCTGTTGGAGTCACAGAGCAAAGTGAAGCTAGTGGAGCCACAGCCCTCTCAAACCCCACCAAAATTCCCCAAAAAGTAAGTAAAAGTAGAGATTTGAGGTATTTGTCCTGAAGATGAAAGCAGTGCATTCCTCCAAAGAATGACTAATTGCCTACTTTGTAACCTAATATCATAATCTGGAAAATCTTTCCAAACAGAGGTTCACTACCTGCCATCTCCTACTAAGGGTACTACAGGAACTTCTCTGGCAAAGATAGACGTTGACTTGAACATGCCTCCCATGTTCCTCTTTTATGACTACTACCAACACTAACTGTAACATGATTATGAACATACATAACAACAGAATGATAAGTGTTAATCCTTGTATATATGTAAGTATGATGCTTTATGAATATTTATAAAAGGGGTCCATTATTTTTCTTTGACCTCCTTCAAAATTGGAATTTATTGACAAATTTTAGTGAGGCTACAATATCAGATTTCATGAAAATCTGTTCAAGGATTCTAAAGCTGTTGCATTCTGATAGATGGACACACAGGAACTGTCTCACAATTGAAACCAAACTGATGTTTTAACAGAATACTATCTCATGGGGTGTATATTAATTTTGTATGGTAGTATTTAACCAATATTTTGGAGGGACATACTGCCTCCATCTTCAAGGTCAAGGAGTAAGCCAAGCAAATAACAAGCAAGAAGCATTGCATACCAGAAGGAAATATTTTCACAGTCACCACTGTGAGGATCTCAGATTCCAGCTGTATTTTAACTATTACTAAATTCTGCCTCACACAGATTGCCAATGACGGAAAGTGCCTCCACCACTGCCGCCCCACAGACGCGTGCTCCTGCCCCTTCCTTGAAGCCTGTCAAGCTGGAGATTCATGTTGCTGAAGGTAGGTCATGTATTGAACCCTCTAAGGGCAGGAATACACGGATGGCATTTTGCAGTTGAAATGCACTGCACATGCAGTTGACTTGCAATCGCATCTCAACAGTTCAGCCGACGCCATCGAAATTTTAATAAACACCACACGAAAGTGTATTTTGCAGTCATGATTGATGGCTGCAGTTCATTTTCAGTGGATCCTCACTGAGGTAGTGACTGCTCAGGTGTGGTTGTTCCTACTACATGGACTGCATGACCTTGACTGCGCTGTTCTGCTGCCTTCATCCTCAGTATTCAGCTGTAAGAGTGACACAATGGAAGTAGAACGCAGTTCCTTCAATACAGGTGCATTTATTAGTGAATTAAAGAACTGTCCATGCATCTGTAACTACAAGAGTGAGTCATATAGTAATCACATTAAATAAAACAGTGCATGGGCAGTAATTGTGAAAAGTTTTCAGTGAATTTCACTGAAAAGAGCAACAGGTAGAAAATGGAATAGGTAAGCTCTTTCATAGTTTGTATTTGATTACGTGTACTATAGTCCATTCATGGAGACGAGACAGTCAGCGTAAACAAAGCAGGCCTCAAGTTGCCACATCTGACAGCAAGGAGTGGACAAAGCGCGCAGTTACTTCAGTGCGCTCACTGCATTCGGACACACGTTAACCTGCATTCAGACTGAAGAGTGAACTTTGGACACCCCTGCAACAATACATGCATCATGTGTTCGCTGCATGATTTCATTCAAAGAGCGACGGAGACACCGCGTGCATTTGTTTACGAGGACTCTCTCGTCTCCGCGAATGGACTGTAGGTAACATTACTATGTATTACTGTTGTATCTCTCATTTCTTTTACACATAATCACATTGCCACTCCAACTTCCCTTCATCACTCACAAAGTAGTCAGAGAATGTATCTCAGATATAATTTAATAATTGTCCTCCCTGGTGACTCATATTTTGGTGGCACTATTGATCTTTGAACCCTACCACGGACAGAGTGTCTTCAAACTTGCAGCCATCTCTTTTTCACACAAAAGTGTGTAGAATGCAGCATGCTTTCACAACATCCATGATAAAATCAATTGAAACATTAAGTGTTTATGAAAGATATGCCATTTATTTGCCAAAGGAACATTGCTATATCTCATAGCTCGTGACAGCTGATATTTAAAAATTCTCTTTTTTACAGTAAGGTTCTTGCCTCCATAAGGATGCAACATGTTTTCAGACAAACTGAAAGCTTCATCTGCAACAAATATATGTTTTATATCAGAGGAAGAAAATGACATTCTAAAATAATTGAAAAATTTGTCCTCTTATTGTGTAAGCTCTGTAAATACATTGTGTTCTGTTTGTAATATTGGATGTACCCAGACTTTCCAAAGTTTCAATCGCCTTCGCCTCCTTCTACGCAAGCAGAGGAGCAGCAGTGCTTCTTCTTTCAAATCCATTGCTTCACTGACAGATAAAGTTGCAGTCGTGAGAGCTACAAAATTCAGTTGACGTGCAGTGTTTACGAACTGCAGTCCACTCTGACTGCAAAATGCTGGCCTAACGCAGGCATCTAAATACAGCAATTGGCATTGTCCAGACCAGAAGGAAAGAGGCCACTAGGAATACTTAGCCATACATTGTAGGGTAATATTATTATATTATATTATGGACTGGATTGGTCTGGGTGAGTATAGGGACTGGTGGAGGGCACGTGTGCTCATGGTAACGAACCTTTGGGTTCCATATAATGTTGGGAAATTCTTGAGTAGCTGCACAATTGGCGGGGTCTCAAGATCATCTCAGCATTGTCCTGCTTTGCAGGTAACATCTGAGGTCTCTGGATAGCCTGTATCAGTACCTTTGTTTGTGTGAGGGTGGTGTGCATCAGTAACAGAAGTTTCTGGGCCTCTCTTATAGAGGATAGAGATCTCTGTGGCCAGAGGGAAATGTACGGTGCCAGTGTGATATTTTGAGGTTATGTATGACAACTTTGAGGACATCGTAGCACACCCCAAGGAACATGTGCATCATAACTTCTTGTTAATTGTCCATTGCTGTAAATTAGTTTCCCCTCTGCTGCCAACAGTCAAACTTTGACTGTTTCAGGTCCCATGCTGTCCAGGTTGGTAACCCCAGCTCTCTTTGAGAAGCCAATGCGCGGCACAGAAACAATTTCCTGTCTTGGTATTAAGCAGGAACCAGTGCCAACCGGTGAGTAGAATGGCTAGTTGTGGCCTGTAATTATATAGTGTCATACAGTTTGGTAAATTGGTACTAACATTTCAGAGAAACCTGTTGCTCCCCCCCCCCTCAATACTCTCAGGGATATCGACTAGGGGAGCAGGTTCCTCCGAATCTACCAAACAACACAGCATCATGTCTCAGGTTAACACAGTGCCGTGTTACAGATGACAGTAAACTTTGGAATACAAGAAATTTAAAAGAGCATTGTGATTCTGTAAAGATGTGTGATAGGGGTTGAGTTGTTATTTTGAGTGATACAGTCATCTCTGTCCATTGTTTTAGGTATGTTTAGATCTGTTTCTGTCATTGGGTGTGAGAGTGGAGGGGCTGCTATGCAGCTGGGCCTCTTAGAAAGAGCTAGTCACGATCACTGGATATTGGTCAGACATCATCAGTGGCTCCGTCCATAGAGGATCTTCTCCCCCCTTACACCTGCTCATGGAAACAGGATCAGTTTATGAAATGTGTATGTAAAATATACCTCGGACAGTGTACAGTCTCTATCACTGCACCCTGAAACCCCGATTTAAGATTTTTTGGGGAATCAGTGGATTTCATCATGAAAATGAGACAGATCTTTATACACGGAAATTTAACACAAAGGTTAATGTTGCCTTGGAATCATTGATACTGAATGTTTAATGAGGGAACACTCTAAATTTAGGGCATTAAATAGTTGCTCTGCTATAGTCATAAAGTGAAAGGAACTTGCTGAAAGAGGGAATACCATCAGCAGAAAATTACCAGGATAAAAGTGAGCTAAAGAAAATGTTAAAGATGTCATCTGGAAATATTCTGCCTTGCAACCCCTACAGTATGTCAAGTGTAGGGGTGGCTGCGGCAGCGTCTGTGGCTTCAGCTGCAGCAGCCGCAGCTATGAAAATCCGATTTCAGAAGAAATAACATCCAGTGTTGTCAGTTTTTGGAAACTGATAATCTGAATGTCTGTTTTAGGGGAATATGGCAAAAACCTGACCCCATGGGGATCTACAGTGAATGTGACACATACCTCGGTCAGCAAGTTGATACTCATGGACTCACTAGGAAGTGACAGCGCACACCAGCTTATACAGAAGGTAACACTGAATCCTCAGAATCTCGATACAGTGTCACACAGAGTGAAAAGCTTGAACATTTTTAGGGCAGTGATCCGTTTAATTTTTGTGTGCATTCTTTACTTCAAGAGCATAATATGAATATATATGTCATCTTTCAACCCATATAATTAACTTAAAATAAATTTTGTGCATAGCTGTATACCAAAATATCGTCAGTCTGTTTGTGTTTCATATTGGTCCGTTCAGTTGGTATAGAAACTGGCTATGTAAGGGGAGGCAAGTAACTGGGATTCAGTTCCGAACAGGGCCAGACATCTTCCTCGTCACAATGACCACACTGGCTCTCTGGGGCCCATCCAGTATCTACCAGAAGCTCATTCCTTTGGGATAAAGCTGCTGTGATGTGAAGCTAACAAGTCACCTCCTCCTAATGCTGAGGTTAAGAATGGATAGAGCTATACCCCCACTCCCACATATGCCTCCTTCCCCCCCCCCCCCCNCCCCCCCCCCCCCCAACACGATCCTATACCAGCTATCTGCTGGCCTGTTTTCACACACCCTTCCTGTCTCCTCTCTGTTGATTTCCCATGTGAGCCCCTCTCTCTCTTCCTGTTCTTATATAGCTGGGTGTTTTCGACTGGTGACTCAGTCTGCAGCCACCTGCTCACGTTGGTTCCTTGCTCACGGACTTTTCTATCCAGAAGATGGAGGCGATATGTTCCTCTGAAACGTCAGTATACACAATATCTACACCGTGCCACATCCCAGAAGACAGCATTCTTCAACTTTGCTTTTACTTGTTATATAATTCATATATGAAGTTCAAATAAATCATCCATAGTGCTATGAAGTATATGTTGTCTGATTATAGGTTGTGCGGCAATGTTATTTGATGCTAGTTAAGCAGCGAGATCTTCTAGAACTGCACAAACCTCCAGAGAACAGAGATAAGCTAAAGGAGCATGATTTGAAGGTGTCAGAAGCTGCAGGAGCATTGTTTGGTGACAAACCTAGCCTCATGATTGCCAGGTACAGACTCAGGATTACACAGAGGATTTAAATAACAGCAAAACTTAAGCTCGTGCTACCATCTTATGGATTGCAAAACTTTCGAAATGTTCGTACCACTCTTCTAGACTGCACTGTATCATAACCCAGAAGATTGCAGTGTGTATATTCACTGCTGCGAAAACCTCAAGTTTATGTATAACAACAGACCAGTCTTCACCCACAGTATGATCCCTTTACTTGTCACTGTCACAGTGTATATGCTGTGTTCAATGCATCTTTGGGATTGCGTTATTACTATCAACAGCAGTAAGTTGTTAGATTATACTGTCACTTATTTCGGGTATGTGTGACTATAGACGGGATATGGATTGGATATTGGATTTATTGACTACTTGTACACACCACTCAGAACTACAGGCAGTCACAGTGCTACCACTAACCTCCACACTTTACAGTTCACCACAACTCCCACTAAGCTTTTTCCATCTTGCTGTATCTTCACCAGCCATTCCCTAGGAACGGCTTCTATCAGTGGTGATTCTTCAGTTTCCCATGTTCAGGCCCCTCCTTTGCCAAATCTTGTTCAGAACTGCCTGCCAGCTATTCCCTCGACTGAACTGGATAGCCATCTCTTCTTGGCATCCCTTACAGAGCTCAGCTCCTCACAGCATTACCAATCCTCGGCTCTCTTCTTTAATAACCACTTTGCACGGACCAAACAGAAAACATCGTTCACAACAATTCCTCTATTGTTGCTATGTATCCGTTGCTGCAGAAACTGGTTTACTAAGCTGTTGCCTAGCAATGGATTTCTTCTCATGCTCTACTATTCTGGCCTTCAGGCTTCATGTCATAGTATATTCAACATACAGTGAGAACCAGAATTGCCATACCGGAGATGACAAACATGCATGACATTTCTTCTGTAAGGTTGTCAAGTCAGGGTATGATGTATCCTTAAAGATGTTTTAGACAGACAGTATAGTATATGGAATTTCATAAAATATATAACTCAAATTAAGAAATTAAAGTTTACTCGTGCAGTTAAAGTTTGGGAATGAGATTCAAATTGCATTCAAAGCCTGTATTACAACCCTTGTACATCGCCTTAACACCTGTGGCTATTGGCAAGAGTACGGAGTCAATTTTGTGGCATTTGGGTGTTCTCTGTTAGGTCTGTGCTGGGAAAGTGACAATATATTTATATGCAGGCTGACATGTGAAGCCTCTTGTCATTGCTCTTATGTAAAGACTGGAATGTCTTGTGTTTCAGCCCATGGTACAAGAATGAGCAAGGGGTGGAGACACGCAGAGCGCTAGGGCTGATGGGCGCACTAGCATTGGTGTCCCAATATGCTGCGCAGTACATGTCGGGTGAGTGTAGAGTTGTGAGCGATACTGAGGGGCTCTAGGATATTTCATTGTAATGGTAGCATGACAGATACAGGGTAGTTACTGAATTTGGTTTTCTTTTTTGTGCAGGCATGATCCAGTGTGAGAAGTGTGTCACTATAAAGAAACTTAGAAAGAAGAAACCTCCACAAGGAAACCCTGTTTGCAGGAAGTGGCTTGAACCCTGCAAAACTGTGCAGCAGTCTAGGCTGAAGCCTGCACCCATGTCAAATAAAGTCAGGAAGATTGTTGAGCAGAGAATACTCACAAACCTAGCAATAAGTAGAGCCAGGGCCAGCATCCGAGCAGCTAAACGTGAGAAGGCAAGGCTAGAAGCAGAGCGAGTAAATGTAGGCCTGGAGCAAGAAACGTCTTTGTCTGAGCCTGATAACCCAAAGTCTTCTAAAGTCTCACGAAGACCTCCAAACCTCTTAGTGGTTTATAGGAAATATCTTGAAAGGTGCAAGGCAGTTTCACATGCCAAAATCAAACCATTTTGTCAGGACTCCATGTCACAGAATCTTACTTATCTGACTACAGAGCCTGGACCGAGCTCTATGTCAGATCAGCCAAATGTGACGTGTGCTGGGCAGAGCTTGAAATGTCATCAGGTTGCAGATAGGAGGAAAGCAGCAGGGAAGTGTGTGTCTGACGAATCCCTCCAGGACTCGTGCAGTAAATTGAGTTCAACCAGTGTACCAAAATGTGCTCTGAAAACAAAACATCATTCCAAAAAAATGCAGAAGTCTGTAAACAGAGAGATAGAGGACAGTGAAGAATCTGATCAACTTGATCAGCCAGGAACTAGTAAGCAGTCACATCCGAATGATGATCATGTGTTTAAGAAACCTCTCCCGGTGAAACCGCAGTCTCCGAGACACAGGACAGCTCTGAAGGAAGTTGGTAAGCAGAAGGTTCAAGTAAGGAATGGAGGATGCCAGGCTATTAAGAAAATTACTGCTGCAGGAAGGAAGTTCCCTCTTTCAAAGTATCTTCACTCATCAGTTCTAGCAGCTCAGAGGAGGGACATTGCCAGGATCATGAAACTTCTCTCAGAGAAGGGACGGTTGCAGAAGAGGAAACCAAATGTAGGAAAGAAGCTGGGAAAGCCTGGGAAAGCTGCGGACCTATTCAAGACTCTGCACGACATTGTCCTGTTTATATGTGAGCAGGTGAGGTTAGGGATGCCATTGTTTCCCGTCTCGCTGTTAACTGAGTGAGCTCTCTCAAGCAGTAACATTTCTGATTCATATCTGGGAGCTGCCTGGTTGAATCTCAGTTGGAACATGACACATCTTGATTGAGAGATCTTCCATGGTTTTCCTCAGCCCTTCCAGGTGGATGCAACAATAGTACCTCATTTAGAGCATGGTCACCTTCTGAATCCTGTCAACTCACTATTCACCCGTTATTGTTCCGTTCTGTGATACACTTGCCTGAGCTACTGACTATTAGTAAACAAACTACAAATTTGTCATCATCACTGAACAAGTAACAGTTCTGACTCATATTGGGGAGGGGATTGCTGGCAGGAATGTCAAGCAGGACACTGATTGTCGTCACTGGATGTTTGTGGCTTTCCTCAGTCCCTCCAGACATGCCAGGATACTGCATGACAGCTTCCTTTCACATCCATTTCAGTTCATTTTTCACTGTCATCTGATCATTCAGCGCTGTATCGTCTGAGTCTGTGGGTGAACCCCACAGCACCAGATCCTCTTGCTCTTCATATTGTAACGTGTTTCGTTACTGAATACGCCGTAGGGATCGTTAATTGGTTTATTGAACAATCTACAAGTAACGGCTACAACTACTTATCACACAGTTGCGGGGTTTCACACTTTATAACCCTAATCACATTAATCTGTTAACACAGTTGTGGGGTTTCACACTTTATAACCCTAATCGCATTAATCTGTTAACACTGTTGCGGGGTTTCACGCTTTATAACCCTAATCACATTAATC
>NW_019729232.1:17324-85238 GCF_002891405.2 Cryptotermes secundus
GTATCACTGTATCACACACTCCCAATTACACAATCACACGTCCGGTTCCTCTTTCCGCGACGGCTGCTATACTCCAACAGTAGTCGGCTGACTGGAGAACTGTTGATAACACACTTGCTCGTACGCTTGCTCGGAACTATCTTCGGCGATGGCCACGTTACAACTGACTCGCAGCCGCTGTGCAGATCACTTATATAGCCGCAGTGCTTGCCTGTTGCGTAATGAGTGCCACATCATCCTGTTACGTCACCGCTGTTGACTCGTGTTGCATAGCTACCAGGTTGCGGGGGCTCGGCTAACATCGGCTCCGCTCGTGACGTCACCGCGGGGAGAGTGGCGGGGTGATGACNTGACTCACCTATTACGCGAGCGCTACGTTACCGCCACGTGCCGCTGGGGAGGTAGGGGTCCTTCGTTGTGCAACATGTCACAATATGATATGAGTGTAGAGCAGCAAGTTCTCATCTTAAGGAACGAGCATAGGCTGGGAACAGGGCACCGCTGAGGAGCACAATGAGGGGCTTCATGTTTTATACTTTTCTTGTACTACTATGTCAATCTCTAAAGTCCTTTCATACCACATTTCTTCAGTTGCACAAGTTCTTGTCACATACCCATACAGCGAATGAATGTGGTGATTTAGTTTATGTCTAGACACACGTGTTGCAGTCTTCTGAAGATGACTGAAGATCAGAACACATATAGATAAATATAAATCAAATGATCATGTTTTAGCATATTTTCCTTATTTTGAAATACGTAGTGTGTTCAAAAAGTATCAAACATTTGGTCGGCAGAAATACATTCATTGATTTGGAGGTACAAAACCCTAATCCCCTTCAAAATAGTCTCCTTGGTAATGCACACACTTCTCCCAGCGCTTCCGCCATTGTTGGAAACACTTCTGGAATGCGTCTTTTGGAATGGTGATCAGCCGGACCATCGCATTCCGCATGATGTCTTCTCTTGACTCAAATCGGGTTCCTTTCAGCGGCATTTTCAGCTTGGGAAATAGCCAAAAGTCACATGAAGCCATGTTGGGGGAGTAGGGAGCCTGACAAACCACAGGGATGTTGTGTTTGGCGACGAAAGTCTGAATCAGATGCGCAGTTTCGGTACGAATTTCGCCGACACTCTCCTCATGCCCAAATCCTCGGTCAAAATTGAATGTACCGATCCAGTGCTTACCCCTATCTCGTTAGCAAGTTCTCAGTCTGTGATATGACGGTCCTCCATGACCAAAGTCAACACTTGCTCAATGACATTCTCAGTTCGGCTTGTTGAGGGTCTGCCTGAACGCGGTTCGCTGTCCACTGATGTGCGGCCATCTTTGAAGCGGTTGTACCACTCTTTTATCCGTGAGTTGCTCATGGCATCGTCCCCGAAAGCCTGTTGAATCTTGCGAATGGTTTCCACTTGGGTACTGCCAAGCTTTTGGCAAAATTTGATGCACTATCGCTGCTCATGTTGTTCCGTCATTTTACACCTTACTGGAATCCGACGAGTGCTCGCTACACGTCCTCACTCATAGGCCGACTGCCAACGACTGACGCTTTCTGCGGGCGGGTAAAAATTCACAACTGTGCATGAATGTCCCCTCCACATCTCCACCAAAGGGAGCTTCCCACGCTTGATTGGTTTACGCGGGAAAAAAAAGGCTCGATACTTTTTGAACACACCACATATTAAAAAGAAGCTTATGTTATCTCCTTGTCTGTATGTGTATCACTCCATAATTTTGCAGGGTTGTGAGGATTATGAGATCGCCTTGCTGTCTGTATGTGTATCCCCACCATAATTTTTATTAGGAGGCTCATGAGATGACCTTCCTCCCGGTGTGACTGGTCCCTCCCTCCACCCAAACTTTTTCGTTTCCTATGCAGTCTGTGTTGTTTCAAAGGAAGGTAGGTGATTGGTTCTTCACAGAACTTCTTGTTCACTGTATGTGACAAAGGCTTGTTGGGCAGATAAATAATGTGAGTCTGTAATATTGCGAAGATTCACAGCAAGCAGCTCACCCTCTGATGTTGACTTCTGCATATATTTCAAGTTGAGTAATGTATACACATTGTGTTTCAGAGATTGTCTTTGAAATTCAATGGAGTGCTGCTTGGGGTGACACATCTTTTGAGGGTGATCTCATGCAAAGTTGAGTTCAAGGAGGACAGGTGAGTTACGGTGCAGAATGTGCAGGAATTGAATAATGCAGAAGATAAGCAGTAGAGAGTGAGAGGTAAATATTTGCAACGTGAGTACATACGGACAGGAGGCTGGAGAAAACTGCATACTGAATTGATTCAAAATTTGGACCCTTCACCATGTATTATTAGCGTGATCAAACCCAGCTTCAGGATAAAAGTGCAGGTTCAGATGCACTGTTTGTGGCCAATCCTGAACTGTACAGTGTCACATCCTAGAAAACCAAGAAACCAATTTTACATTGAAGGTTGTTGCTTTCTGGGGTATGATGCCATGTAGTTTGCTATGAAAGTTTCAGATAAACTTGGTGTGTCCATCACTGTCTTCCACCCTGAAGCTGGAGGCAGCAGATTTCTCCAAAATATTGTTGCCTATTGATGTAACTGCATGGAGTCCCATCCCTGAATGTTGTAGATTTCTGTTAAAGGTTTCAGTTTAATTTAAGTTCTGTTTAAGTTGGTTTTCATGGTGTTCACTCTCTTGGGACTTCTATTCTGTAGATGTCCACTTTTGGCAAAGATATTGCAAGATCTCCTGTTATGCCGTCCATCTGTGAATGTACTGATGGAACTTACTGAACTCCTGTTCTCGCTGGGCAAGTACTGCAGCATAATGGCGACTCTGTGCCATGGCACTGGTAAGCACTGTACCACTTTTTTGCTTATAAGCATATGCAGACAGTGAAATGAAAGATCTGAGGCTTTTGCCTCAGTACAGATGAACTTTCATTGTCCAGGAATAGAGAATTTAAATTGCCCAGTACTGCCTCACTGGTGGCTTGGATTTATGTTGAGTATAATATTATTTGTAGTGAAAAAATATGTGTGTGGTGATTGAACAGATTGATGTATCGCTAACGTGTTAGTCTTGTATTTCAGAGGTGCTTGGTTCAAGTCTCTGCTGTGACCCTGGCTGTCAGATAGGTTTTTCTTGGTTTCTCCTAGTTCTTGCAACAAGTGTCATTCTACTTAAATAAGGGACTCCCTTCCTTCCAGATCCTTTCTAATTCATTGCTCCTCTGTTATCCTGCCATTCAACAGTATGTAGTCTGCTGACAACATTGGCAAATGCACTGCCAAAACAGAAAGAATACATGTGGCCCTGAGCCAGCTGGTCCCACACACACATGCAGTGCCCACGGCCAGTGGAGGTTCATGTGTGGAAAAGTAAAATATTTTTAGCTTAAGTGAAAAATGTAGTAAAATATGGAATTAAACTGGAAAAAGATAGAGAATTGCAAGCAGATAGCAACAGAAGGAAACAAGGACTGCATTCTTCTTCTTCTTCTTCTCATCCTCCTCCACCACCACCTTCTCCTCCTCCTCCTCCTCCTTTTTCTTCTTCTTCTTCCAGGCCCTGTTTTCTGTTTTCTGTGGGTCAGTACGTGGAAAGTCTCCAAACTTCTTTTCTGCAGTCTTTAATAATGGGATTGTTGGTAGTTCATGATTGTGGCTGTCAAAACTAATGGAAAGCAGTGTTGGCTATAACACGACGCGGTTCTGTTTGTTTGCAGGTCCGTCCCCCTATCTCGGTGGTACAATTGGAGCGGTATATTTTGTTAAAGGTAATTTCTTCAGTTGTAGTCCAAAAGTCATGGAGATTTTGTGAGCCTTGAGGTTCCCATGACAGTGATTTCTTGGATATGACACCATGTAGTCTGGTCAACAGTTACCAGTATTTTGGAGGAACATGCTGCATCCATCTTCATCATATTTATATGCTCTCAGTTTGAGGATAACGAATGTTCAGCATCATAATATATTGGTTTTTCATTTCATTTCATTTCATTTATTTACATGTCAAAAATCCTTTACAAGGTCGTAAGACTCAGGATATAGACAATAGTCCAATATAACAATTAAATATAATAATTACAAAAAATATAATACATGTTAAAATATTTATGCAAACACAATTTTAAAATTATAAAACTTGTAATTTAACTTTTCACCAATTAAGTATTTAATCCCAATAAAATCAATTATCAATCTTCTTAACCGTGTAATCAAAAATTTCATCAATACCATAAAATGAATGTAAATGGAGAAATTGTAATAGTTCTTTCTTGAATCGATTTTTGTTTTTGGATAACTGTTTTATTTTGCGTGGAAGACTATTATAAATTTTGATTCCAAAATACTGTGGACCTTTCTGAAATGCTGTTAGATTTGATGAGGGGAGATGCAAATTTGAACTATTTCTTGTTGCAGTTGTATATATATCTGAATTTTCTACAAATAAATCCATATTATTAACTACAAACATCATCAAAGAATATATATATTGAGAAGGCAGTGGTAATATTTTCAATTGTCTAAAGATTTTTTTACATGAATCTCTGTTTCCAGCTCCCACCATTATTCGAACAGCTCTCTTCTGCAATTTAAAAACGCACATACTGAGAGTTCTATTTCCCCAAAAAATCAAACCGTAAGACATCACTGAGTGGAAAAAGGCGTAATACACCATTTTAAGGGCATCAATATTTAAATACTGTTTGGTTTTCCTAATTATATAACAGGCTTTATTTAATTTACCTATAATTGAATCTATATGCCCTTTCCAAGATATTGTGTTATCCAGTGTCATACCCAAGAATTTTACCTCATTTGACTCTAATAGAATTTTGTTTCCATATTCAATATTTAATTTTTTGGTAAAATTATGTTTAGCTGAGAAATTTACACAGCAAGTCTTGCCTAAATTTAATGAAAGCATATTTGAATTAAACCATTCATTCATCGATCTAAACACTGTAGTAAGTTTTTTTTCCAGCTGCATAAAATTTAATTCATTTACTATTACACTTGTATCATCGGCAANAATTAGATGCTAAGTCATATCTATGTGGAACTTTTAAAACAATAACATTAGTATGTTGATGACAACTTATAAACTCATGTAGTGAACGAATACCAATATTAGTTTCATTTCTGCCAACGTCATTTGTACCTCCCCAAATTATACAGGCATCTTTCTTTGTTAATTCTTTCAAGTCTGAGCTTACACTATTTGTCAATTTTTCCAATGTTGATCCAGGTTTTATTACCCCTTGTATCTCAAATTCTTGATTTAACCTATGCTTCAACTCAGATGCCAGTCCACGTGCATGGCTATCACCTAGTATTCTTATTTTATGTTTCACCCTTTTTGAATTATCACTATTTATATTTACATTTTTTACATTTCTAGCATGACTCTCCTTAATAGTAATATTGTCACTTGCAGGAGACAGATTATTGGAGTTTAAATGTCCATTAACAATAGTTGGAATATAATTGACACTTTGGTCGCATAATAGGTCATCATTAACCTCTTGATAGTATGTCTTAATCTTTTAAAGAACACTGGTAATTATATGTACCACCTCCATTCACCTTCTTCTTCTTTTTCCATTGCACCCACTTCAAGCATGGAGCATCCATGAAACACTTTGTTTTACTTCAGTTTATTAATCTAAGACAGTAGGACTCCTCGGACAGGGTATCAGCCCATCACAAGGCCACTACCTACACATAGAATAAACACAGGCATCCATCCATGCCTTGAGTGGGATCTCAACCTACAATCCCAGTGTTTGAGCAGGCAGAGACATTTTACGCCTTAGACCATGCAGCCACTGTGATTGGCCCATTAACACTAAAGAAACTAAATTTTACTCACACAGTTTATGGTGTTTCTTGTGATTTTAGAAATACATAGTGATTATTTACATAAACAGCATAAATCATATGGTGCTTGTAATGTAGATGCAGCATATATTGTATAGGATAACTGAATTTTTTGGTGTTATTTAATGAACTGCATGCTTCATAAGTTTAAGTGAAACTGCTGGAATTTGTGCTTTGCTCAGTTTGTCTATCTCTTACACGTTGCAGGCAAACCCCGGTATGATCTCGGCTCTAATGAAGAAGTTGAATATTTTGGTAATGGTAAGTTCACAAGCGCAGACTGTTGTCAGCATGTAGATGAATCTTGGGGGGAATTTCTTTGGCTAGCTGAGCAACTATCTGCTTCTCAAGCAACAGTAGTAACGTACGTCAGATGTAAAGGTTTTGTGGTGACTGCTTGAATGTGTTGATGTGTTGGTGACATTGAACTTGCTGTGTTTGAATTTTGGTCAAAACATCAGCTCTCCTGGCTGAGGGTTTTTTCTGGTTTTTCTCAGTCCCTCCAAGCAGATGTTGAAAGAGTGCCTCAATTAGGGCATGCCTGTTTTATTTCAAATTCTTTTCAGTTCGTCTTGTATTTCTCATCCTACTTTAACCTGTAGAGTGAGGTATGGAAAGTTACTTCACAACAATGAAAGGCTGCTGACTTATTCTTACTCATCTTTAAATTCAGGTTGTGAAAGTGAAAGGGTTCTTTTCAAGAAATAAATATAGCTTGATCTTGACTTCAAAACAGAATTTTGAATTCATCCTTGTGAAAATGTTTAGTGAACCTCATATAAGCATGTTGGCAAGAGAACAAATTTGTTTTTGTGTTTGTGTTCCATCTGCAGTAACAAACAAACTGACAGGGTACAAAGAGGAAAGTTATGGTTTCTATGTATACCATGTACCTGATATTTATCAATCTTTATATGATAGTGTCACGTGTCTGGGTTTCGGACATTAAAATGTCACATATGAGGCGTTTGCATGACTAATAATAACAGGTTTTGGATTGGATGATTGGATTTATTTGACACCTTCTTTACAACTACAGTCAACTATAAGAGCTCACAATCAATGTCTGTCTTAAGACTTGCTCCAGTCCTTACTCGACTATAGTGTCTTCTCTTTCACTGTGACGAATGACTAATGATGAATCCCTTCCAACTGAGCTGAATGAAAAATGACGACTCGCCTATGGATGAACTCTGCTAAGCGTTTTCACATGTCCTCCCTTTATAACTTCGGTAGAACGGAATAGAGACCACCACCTCAAACAGTTGTCATTCTCTTGTTTGTTGCAGCAGGAACATGATTACTGAACTGTTGCCTAGCAAATGAATTATTCAGCATCTTGTTAGGGGTCCATTTGCTAGCAATGGACTATTCTGGCTTTCAACTTTTAAACATTTGTATTTCAGACTCTTGCATGATACCACTGCTGTGCTGGATGCTGCTGGTACAGCGTGCCGGTATCGAGCAGTACGTGGTGTTGACAAGCCGCTTGATCAAGTGGTTGATGTGCGTATCGAGACACCAGGAGGAAGGGCCCTACTGGATTGGCTCTAATGACCCTGAGACAGAGACACGCGACTGCCAGTGCAGGGCTCGCATTGTGGAAGCTGTCATCATGCTGCTTCATCTCTGTTACTCACACATCAGGAAGAACAACTTCCAGGGTGAGCTATGGTGCAGCCTCAGTCGTTCCCGTGAAGGCTGTCAATTGAAATGCAACCCCTTAGAGCTACAGAGATAATTACAGTGAAATCACCGAGTGGGTTCGTAAAGTGGTGGAGGTGGTGCTCAGTTTGAACCTCAGTCACGAAACTGACTATCCTAATAGATTTTTCATGGCTTTCCTGTGACCCCTCCACGCATGTTCTGGGATAGTACCTCAGTTATGCCTTAACTGCTTCCTTCCAAATGCTTTCAAATTCATCATTCATGCTACCATTCAGTGCTAGTCCAGGTACTGGCACCATCATAAAATAACCCATGCAAAGAGAGTAATGAAATCCCAAATGGATGAATATTTTATTCTAATCCTTGCCAAAGTCCAACATGAACAGCGTGTTATTAATTGGATTTGAGGTCCTTACAGCAATGGCTGCAAAAAGTACCAGCTTCTGGGATGTTATATTTTGTAGCCCTGTAAAAGTTTGCCTAGGTCTTTGCTTCCATCTTCAGGGTTGAAGAGTAAGTCAAGCAGCATACAGAGCTTGCTTCTACCAGTCCACATGGTGTCAAATCCCAGAAGGCAGTACTCTTCAGTGCAATACTTTTCCATATGTAGTGAGTTTTGGTGTAATATGTAACCCACATATAGTGTAAAGACTTTTGATATTCCAGTACTGACCTTAATTGAATTCATCCATGTTTTATATTGTCGAGACTGTTACTTGCAATTGTCTGTCAACATATATTGCAACAATTCATTTATAAATCCATTGGCAGATGTAGTTTGGCTTGATCAGCCAGTAACACTGAAATGGCTAACCAAAACAGTACATGTCTTCCAGCAAATTTATAGAAAAGTTGTAATAAGTGTAGATGAACAGTTGCAAGAAATTACCATCTAGAGTGATTGATTAATAAAAGTTGTGTTTCAATTTTTCATTTCCCTTAACATGTTTTGGTTAGATTGACCATCTTCAGAAGGACACAATCAACATATAGGAAACCACTGTTACAATGTCATTAATATATAAAAATTGTACTGTATAACAGCATTAAGTACATGAAGTGGTTGGAACATCTATGAGTTAATATAACTGATTTATTTACTCATGTATTTAAAAGAAAAGTTATAAAACACTTCTTCCTTTAACAAGAAGAAATTCCAAGACACAAACCATTTGTTCTAGTTTTAACAAAAAGTTTTTTGAGATTTTGAAGTGCGACTGTACTCTGTGGAGTTAAATGAGATTTTCCTTTGCTTGGTTTTCTGATCCACTTCTCTGCAAAGGAATTTAAATGGGGGCTTAACTATCGACACCCATACTGTGTCCCTTGACCTCTTCTTGAAGTTCTGAATGTTGCGTTCAGGGGACCAGTTGTTTCATGACATCCGGCATCTGTTAGGCAGAGGACTTGTCTTCCTTCATCGACTTGTGCACCAGGATGCCGATGTCGGATTGCTTATGGCGAATGCGGAGGGGGAGTACCAGGTCCTTATTCATGGGCTGATTGATAACCTCAAGTTCATGAATTTCAGCAAACAGGAAGGTGAGTGATCTCGAAATGAAATCAAAGCGGAGTGATGTGAGTGAGTGTGAGGTTCTGCTTTAATCACTGTTCCCCTCCATCCTGAATGCTTGTTATGTCTCTGTTTCATTCGGATGGTGGAACAGCGACAGGATACAGTTCAGCATGTTCGCAGCTGATGGTAGTAACACTACATGCAACCGCTGCTGCCTCTTCATTGTGCTTCATTTCCAGTATATATGGGTCACTGGACAAAAAGTTCCAGTAGTCCCCCCCTACTCCACAAACATTTCATTTTGATTTCTTGCCAACTCTTTCTTCTTTTTTTGGTGTCTTCTAGTAACAGGCCAAACCATCATATTCTGGGTCATTCTCTATGTTTTTTCTTTCAGATGTTAGTTGTGGTGCCCTGCTTTGTATCCCTATGCTATCCCTTCCCCTTACATGGCCAAATCATTGTAATCATTTCTCTGTTAACTCCAATGACATGTTTTGAATTCCAGCTCCTCTAAAAATTGTATTTCTAATGCAGTTATTTCTTGTTTTCCCCTCAATAATTCTCAGAAATTTCATATCCATTTCTTGGATTTTACACATGCCTCCCCTTGTAAAGGTTATATGTATTTACTGATTATTTATTGTGAACAGTGTTAAGTAAATCACGGATACTTTTAGCCATGTTTGCTTAAAAGTAAAGTAAGTAGTGTTACGAGATCAGTGTGCTGTCTCTACATGTTCAGGTATGTGTCTGTTTAAATTCTTGAACCAAGTGACGGATTTTCATGAAACTTGATATGAATGCTACGCCATTGGAGATCATCACATTGCTGTATGCTTTTAATTTTCTGCAGTGATCAGTGACGACATGGCAGATGCACAGATGTGAGGTTGACTTGACTCTAACTTCCTGGTCACAAAACGATGTATTGCAATCGATCTTGTGAAATATGCAGATTTTGTTAAGGCAATGTTTTTGAAGACTGTAAAATGACAACATAAAGCAATGGAAACATTTGCTTTCTCAGTTTGATAGCTATAACTAATGAAACATTGGAGGTGTGGAGTATGGTATAGCGGTAGACCATAAACATGCCTACACATTATGTGAACTGTTGTTTGTAAATCAGCAATTACAAACTTAGCAATGATGCAGAACTCTGAGATTATATTTGATGCATATAACATAGACAGAATCTGTACTTAAATAATATGTTCTTCTCATAATTAAATAATATAGCAGTAATGATAGAGTACTGGATCTGTCAGGAGCAGGCATATGGGCTTTGTGCGTTATACTCACAGCTGTCAGCTTGTTCAGAACCAGGTTTACACCTGCCACACCTGGTGCCTTGTCTGAATCTCTGTGCACTTCACAGACATTATGAAAAAAATGTGGTGTAATTAGGGTCGGATGGGTAAGGCTTGTAAGCATGAATGGGAAACCAGAAATTCATATAAAATTTGGATGGAAAATTTCAAAGGCAGAGACAAGATTGAAGACAAACTTATGTCTCACTCACTCACCCCTTCCATCCTTCCCTCCCTCACACACTCTCTCTCTCCCACACATCCCCCCACCTACTCACTCACTCCTTGGAACTGAGTCCTGCTTCAGAAGCTAACACTTGCTCAGCCACTCAGGAAATTCCCAACATTATATGAAACTTGTTCACCGGAGTCAACCACTGATCCTTGTCCTGAGCCTGGTGAACCTAGTCCATATCCTCACATGTTGTTTCCTTAGGATTCATTTCAATATTATGCTGCCATCTACATCTTGAGCATCCTAATGGTTTCTTTCCTTCACGTTTTTGTAACAGTATTTTGTTTGAACTTCTGTTGTGTCCAATGTGTGCTGCATGCCTTGCCCGGAATGTGGTAGTGGGTAGTGTGGTCACTGCCACAGTATATGGCTTCTTGACCAGCTGAATAAGCACCACCAACTGATTTGCTTATCGCTGTTTGCATGTGCCGATGCTGTTGCCATCTGCAGAAGAAGCATTGAAGGTTCTGAAGGATCTTGAGGACCAGCAGGTTGCGCACAGCCCCACGTTGAGCTACACCGAGCCAGCGAGAATGATGATGGATGACATCTTCAAGACCATCAAGTCTTTCTGCGGACCTTCCTACAAATGATAAAGTTCTTCTGCCACACATTAACACTCTGTTGTTGCATCAGTTTGAGCTACAGGGCAGTTCTGTATGCTGTGGTGGTGGATATGGCGGTCACATGAAAAGGGCCAGTGTCTGGAAGGGTTCCTGCATTCAGTATAATGGCCATGTGTCTGTGGTTCTGTTTTTCGATGCTAAATTTGAGGGCCATCTGCTAACGTTTTCCTACACTCTTTAGAATGGCTTCATTCTTATGAAGGTGGTGTGTGGATACCAAAACATATTGTCATGTATAGGATGGTACGCACAACGAAAATGACTGGTTCTAGTTCGGATGATTGAATTTATTAGCACTTTGGTTGCACACTCTCTCTCGATTACACTTAAATACAGCGTTATCCCTGATTTACACACACACTGGTCCTCTCCTGGTGCCACAGTTAAAATGTAAGAACTATAACAGTCTCACTAAATTACACACTCCCAATCCCACTGCACTATAGCACACATGAAGTCCTCAGTTCACAAGTTAACTCATCTTCAAATATGAACTTCCCGTGACTCTCTCCTACTGAGAACTCAGAACTCTGTCACTTGCTAGCTCCAATTCACTCACTCGTGTGCTTCCGCCACTACTGTGTTTCTCATAACTTTGCCAGCTCAGGAATTCTGCTCACTTATGTAGCCAAGGGACTGACACTCATCAACAGTAAACACATATCACGTGACCCGTACTCACTGTTGCTGTGTGGCTTCACCGCACATCCTCAAGCTCACGGACATGCAGGAAACATGTCACGTGATGGCCACATACTGTTGATGTGTGATGTCTCTGATCCTACGCCAACTGCCTGACACACAGAAAACACAGCTTGCTCTACCGTTTGAAGAGACATATTGTGTTTACAAAGCTGTTGCCTGGCAGCATGTTGATCAAACACATTACAGTACTCTTACATTTGAGATGACAAATGGTCAGTTGCTCGTTGCAGCCGCAGAGGTCAGAGAATGTTAAATCTAGATCACCAGTTGCATAAAAGTTTCACTTGTGTGGTTTCTGAACATGTGGTTAGCAACTGCAGCATTTGTGTGAAATTTTAGTTTCCCATTGAGGTGACCATGACGTTCCCATCTTGTGGAATGTGATGGCGTGTAGTCTGGCAGAACCTGCTGCCTCCAGCTTTAGAGTGGGTGGCAGAGGGTTTCTCCAAAACATTGATAACAGCGTACCAGACTGCACGGCATTATGTCCTATATAACAGTAATGTTCATAGCCACCAAACGAGAGCCTCACTAGTAAGTGCTTCCTGCATCACAAACTTGCCAAGTGTGTAAGTATCTGGTATGTGCCTTTTAATGTATTTTGGACAAAGACAGTGGTTCAGATGGTAATGCGCCTACACTTTGCACTCTGCAGTGTAGTGCACATCAGATTCATGTATATGAAGATGTCTCTTGGGTGGCCTGCAGGAACAGAATGATTGCTCACACTGAGTTATTCTATTGTAACCAATGAATTGTGTGCACAAGCAGTGACCAAAATGAGAATGTTGTGGATGAACGCCATCCATAATAATGTACAGTACAGTAGTGTATCCACTGTGTTTTGTGTACTAATGCAGTGAAATGTGAGTACAGCAAATCCCAGTTGACCTTGTGTTTCATAAAATGAAATTAAAGTGCATAATAAAATTTACCAACTAACACTTTTAAGTAACATTCTCTAAAGAACCTATTTGCAACTAAAATGAAAACAAGAGAGGTAAGTTTTTGTTGAATTTACAATAAAGCTACCAAACATTTTTGTTTACTTCAGTTTTTATAATAAGAGCCAGAAATACTTTCTGTGTCACAGATTTTATTATCGGCTTCTGAAACTTATTGCTTAGTGCTTATTTCCTTGCGGTATGCAGAAATGCAGAATGTGAATGAAACTTGGTTCTTCTGTTGTCCCTCAAAGTGTGCTGTAGCTTTGCATGTTTCAATGCAAAATTTGATGGAATGTGTTTTTATTATAACTGTGGAGTGAACAAATCTCCACTTGGAACATCAGAATGAAGTTAATATGTTTGGTTCACATTTAGAATTTCATGATGATACACATTTTCGAGAACACACCCCATCTGTAACAAGTGTGTGGTCTGGGATCCCAATCAGGTGTAACATTTTCATGGTGGTATGTCAGCCCAAGGCTGGCTTTAGGTTAGGGTTCTTACTGCTTATGAATATATGATGTCTGGTAGGTTAACTGGAAATTGTAAAACATTGTATGACATAACTGTGCCATTACTTTTCATCTCAGATATTTTCGCCATGACTGAAAGTACCGATTATGTGCGTAAATGAATAAATGGCCTGATTGGGCCTGTATCAAGTTGCCACCACCTGTCACGCTATCCAGTAGAGCTGTTTATCTAGTGGAATCGTCATGTTCCTCTTGCAACATTAATTTGTGAAGTCCGTCTTACATTAATGTAAGGTTTGAATATGGTACCTGCACTATGCTATTGAAAGTTCAGCACATATACCCCCAGCATGCTTTGTGATTGGTGCCGTGAAGCTGTAGGCCTGGTGCCAGTGATCATTATCAGTCTTTGTGGTAGCACAGTCAGTGGTCCTGTCTCAGAAAGGAATTTATTCACCTCACCAGGGAGGTTGAAGACAGGAATGTAATTTCCTGGAAACAGTGAATCAGGTTTTGGAGTATTTGAGGTAGAACATGGACATCGCTATGTTGGTAATATGGAGCAGACTAATGGTACAGAACGTGGGGCTCTCAGAGCTGTGAGCATCAAGATTACGGTTGTGGTATGGGGGCCAGGTACCAGCATTTCAGAGGAACTTGAAGCCTCCAACTACGGGCCAGCAGGCTTGTCTGAAGTATTTGCACATATTATACTGGTTCACGTGACACCGTCTATCCACAAAAGTTGGCACTAAACTTCGTCAACAAGCAGTGGTCTCTCGGTCGGTATGGTTCGCTTGCGGACTGAAATCATGGAGTTTTTTATAGTGGTTCATCGACAGCTTTAATTAAGCATTAGTTTATATGTGTAATGTATGGTAGTGCATGGTGATACAGATAGAGGAGGCCCTGAATTGGTGATTATAAATCATGCAATAACTTACTGATGAAATCAGAATTTGCAAAAATTTAGTGCTTTGCAACATTGACCTAGTGCATGCCTGCCAAGTTCACACAGTTTCGATCAGTCTGTGATTCTGTGCATTGCGCAGTGGAACACTCTGCCTTCAATTGCATGGAAACCAGTTGTCTCCACATCGACCTAGGTTTGTACTGGCTACATTTTGATTTTGTTGCTGAATTGTGTGATTTATAGTAATTACTTTGGGACGTCCTCTGAGTGAATAGTCATGTGTAAAGCCTATAAAATGAGAGTCACAAGGCGAATTATTGGTCCCTCAGTGCATTATGTGTGTCATGGCACTGTTGAAAGCTTCAGGGTTTGATTATTGATAGTTTGACTGGCCATATAATTTTCAAAAGAAATTATCATTTGACATCTGCATGTTGTTATCTTGCTTTGATGGCCAACTGCTGAACTGTGGGGAATCAGAGGTAAATTTTGTCGCTGTGTCATAAGTATTGTATTAGAAGCTGAAGTGATAAGTAAGCAAATGTTTCTCAGAATCCTAATGATTGTAATTAGTGTAAAATTGTAGTTTTAGCAGCAGTTTGAAGTTATCTGCCCAATGGAAAAGCATATTACTTTACCTAGGAGAGTGAATCAGCCTGTGAAGTTAGAACAGTGATGCATTGCAGAGAGAAAGGGAGGTACAATATTTCATTGTCTTCAAACATTATGTACTAAATAATATTGTTTAAGCATCCTGTTACATTAACATATTCTTCACAAACTATACTGTTTCCGTCCACAATGCAACTTATTTATTTCTGTCCCTCCCTTTTACTTTTACTTTCCTGCCAAAAATTGATTCATTGTGTGGTATATCTTCTGTCGCATATGAATGCAGTAAGTCTTAATTTAAAATAATGGACTCTATTAAAATTGATAAAGTGTGGTTAAACTTTTCAATATTTTGCTTTGGGGCTGTTATTTCTTTATACAAACATCTTGTAGATTGCCTAGTATTCCAAATGAAGCAAATCTACACAATGGTGTTTGGATAAAGAGAACAGCACCAAGCAAACTACTGAAAAATTTTAACTAGACTTTATTATTTATTCATTTTAAATTAGGACATATCATGTTCATATGTGATAGAAGTGCGATATACCACACAGTGAAAGTTTCTGGCAAAAGAACACCTGATGAAGGACATATACAGCCAAAACATGTTGTGAAAGTTGTATAGTTCGTGAAGATTATGTACTGAAGTTATAGCAGCATACAACGAAGGATGCTACTGATGTAGAACAGGGGCAGTTTTCTGACATGGAATCAGAAACTGGCTAAGTGTAATTACACGAGTGAATAGTTGCTTTTTATCAATTGTGTACTTTCTCCAAAAATCCGGGTAGAAAGCAGATGCCCCCCCCCACCCTTCCTGCATCTTGCAGGCGCCAGTTAGTGAATACTGTGAAGATGGGTCTTAAAGAAATAGGGGGTTTGAGGTTAGGAAGTGGATTTCCATCTTAGTCTTCGCCACATTATTGGGCATGACACGTTATATCTTTCAGGTAAAAGGAACACCGTACTTAGTTTGCAGTATTGGCTTTGCGTGACTGATTTAGTGGTCCTATGACAGTCACTGCTCTCACTACTCACTAATATCTTTCCTTGTCCAAGTCACGGAAATCGCAACATGTTATGCTGTCACTGTACGGAGTTTCAATTTTTACTCGTAATATGGCCGAATTATAGCCGTGTATGTGCTGCCATCACTTGATCGTTGATAAAATTACTGTCACTAAATAAACATTCGAAAATGTCACCGAAACGTAAGATCAGTTTGCAGATGGCGTATAAATTACTTCTTGGTTTAGGCAACGTTCGCCGTTTACATTACGTATAACTCCAAATGGCGATTATAAACAATGAACAATAAAAGGGACAGGAGAAGTGACTGTGGCCTATTTTAAACATTCGTTTAAAGTAGTGAGTTAATTGAAAAGAATTCAAGCAATTAACGCTCCTAATAAAAATCAGAAACAACTTATTGAGATGAGTTTTACTGCCGATGTTTGTAAAGTTCACTGTGCCCAGACAAACATTTAGGACCCCAGGCTCCATATGTTTCGATCTGTGTGGTTAGTTGCCCACTGGGGCCAAATACAGGTGCGCAGAATGCTATAGTGTGATGTGTTGAAGTGCTGAGTTCAGGCGCCGAGCCGAGGGTCCGCATTGTTGCTTCCCAGAGTTCAGGTCATGGTAAACGCATCTGATCCGTGTAGTGTAGTGTGATAAATGCGACCATATCGACATAAAGTTCATAGATTGCAAAACGAACAGCGGGTAGTGAAATATTGAAGACAGGCTGGAATAGCTCCTGCGTGGTGTTGGTAAGTCGCTTGTTCCTTCACATTGTTGGCCCTCCTCAATCTTTTGTTGTTATTAATATGATCAAATTATTACTATTTTCATTAAATTAAATTAAATTTGCTAACACTGCTTAACAGACGTCATCACTCTGATGCTTTGCTCTTAATCAATGTTGCCCCTCCTCGAAACGGTCAGCCTTCGAATTTCTACTGGGAACATTCGTAACTTCAACACATTCATTTTTTTCATATCATGCATCCTGTTGTGTTATAATATACAGTTTCTTTATTAAGACCGCCAAAACACAACAATATCAAGGTTAGTGCCTAGTTTGGCTCTGCTACGTGTTTCGGCTATTAATAGCCATCATCAAGCAAATACACGGTTAACATACACCACTGAACTGCAGTACTAGTAAAATTGGATACAATAATATTAATTATATTAAAATACTTTACGTAAAAATACAATAAATTAGATTATACTCGTATAAAACAAAAGTTATAATATAACAACCTCACCGCCATCTGTGAGCCGATTGTTTAGAAAATGTGGGAGCCTCGACGTCTCACAACCCTCTGGGCTCTCACGGCCCGTTGCCTTGTTTGAGAGTAAGTAAACTTCACAGATTTTTTTTTTCTGTGTTGTGTCATCGCTGTTGTTTGTACGCGTACTGACTCTGTAATTGGCCCATGACTGTTTAGATTAATAAAGAATTGAAATGAAAATCATCACCGCTTATTTCAATGGCAGTGCGCAGTACGGAGTAGCAGCAAAGATCCCGGCTGTAAAACAGCTGCTTTGAGGTTCTCACGTAGGCAGTTAGGAAGAAGTATATCCTAGAGCGTGATGTCGTGTAGTCCGGTAAACGTTCACTGACGTTTCGGAGGAACATTCTGCCTCCATCTTCAGTTCGTCAGTGCTGAATATTAAGCAAAGCAAGGAGAGCAATACGTTCATCCGAAGCGTTGGCACACGACCACTAAGCCTCCTGCTTATTCGCAGTTTATCTGCCAAATGCATGGCTTGGAATGGCAGGGTGTTTGCTGAGCAGTTCGGGAGGGGTCGTGATTGTGGCGATGACGCATGGACTGAGGAAAGACAGAACAGCCAGTGACCCCTGCGGTACTCGAAACGTGAACTTCCCGAATACAAATTAGAAGCAGGGACAGCTGTACCTTTTCTCGAGCCGTTCAGCGAGCCCTGGCTGTAAAGGCGCGTGCACATTTCTCGTGCTCGCGAGTAATGTGGACGATATGACAAGTCACGAGACAAGCAAATTTAAAATTTTTAATTTAAAAACTATAGCCAGTAAATTAAAATACGACCTCAACGTCTCACAACCCTATGGGCCTTCACGGCCTGATACAGGGATAGCTTTACTTACTTCTTTTACTACAGCCTATACGCACTACGAGTAAATATATGTGAATCCTCACGCGCCGAAGCCTGGAGAGCAACTGAAGTAGTGTGGACGAAGATTTACGAGCAGAAATAAAAGCCAGACGAGTCTCCCGACGAGCACAAGCCTGGCGAGCACGAGCACGAATAATGTGGACGCGCCTTAACAGTTCATTTTGCAGTCCGCCTCGCGTTTCTGTTGTCAGTGATGCGCTGTGCAGCCTCACAGGAGAGGGGAATCCCTCACAGGCATAAACACCGAGTTTAATGGAACAACTTTCCGAAAGATACGGCAGTAGCGAGCTCGCTCAAAGTTGAGGTTAGGAAATAATCCGCAAGTTTTCTGAAGAAGGTTTGTAATAAGACGGAGATGTGTTTGTGTATCCAGCCGAGACGGGGGCAGCGGACAGCTTCTCCCTGCCTCTCCCTGCCCAGCCTACCAAGCCAGAAGATGTACGCCCTGACAGTTATGCAGCCTTCTCTCACTTATCTATGGTTTTATGGAAAACTTACAGAAGAAATGTATTTAATGTAAAATAAAAAAGATAAAGTTGTCCCTGTGATTAACTAATTAAGTACTACGCCATGAAGGCGTATGGGGGATTTAATGTATGAATCCACATTTTCTTGACCTCGGCACTAGTTTGAAGTGAGTGGTCAGCTTCACGCTCCTACCGCTTTACCTCCGGGAAAACAGCACCCGGTACATATTGGATAGGAGATTGTATGAACCCCAGAGCCGGTCTGGACGACGTTGAGAAAAGAAAATTCTTGACCCTACCGGGACTGGAACTTCGACCCCTCGATCGTCCAGTCCGTAGCCAGACGATATCCCGGCTTTTGTATATTAATTTAATTTAGTATAAAATGCGAGTTTAATTTTCCTCCACGACTTCTGTTCCAAATATTTTTCTCACCAATAAATACAAGTATGCAGCGAATTGTGCTAGAGAAACGCACAGAAACACATCTCCGCGTGAAATGTCAGCTATTTTGTCCGATTTTAACCAGAATTTCAACATGTCGGTAAAGCTTGGCGATATTCCCAATACGATAAACTGTGGTCTGTTGTGTTTTTAAATGAGATGCTTCATCCAATATGGCGACTTGTTCAGGAAACAGACCTGAACGTGTCGGATTTCAAACCCAGGACATTATAATTTCAAAATTCATCGCAGTACGGATTTAGCCCTTGTATATGCATTATAACACCGACGTTTTGGAGGAAACTGCTACCTCCAGTCTTAAAAGTAGAAGGGCCGATATTGTTTACAAAATTCCCCTTACCCCTGTTGGTGTGCTGAAACCCCCAGGCTCGAGTTTACCTCGCACTGCATCTCACTCTCATCTTATTCGTCTACTCTGAAGATGGAGGCATTATACTGCTCCGAAGCGTTGATAACCGCCTAGCAGACAACACGACATCACGCCTGTGAGAACCTCAGATCTCTCCTCGCCGTGCATTTCCTACGTCTGACGTCACGTCTTGAAGTTTTCCTTCCAGGTCTTATCAAATATTGCCATAAAAGTTTTCCTGGCCTCACACTCAATAACGCTGATGAATATTGTTACTAGACTACGCGCTGGACGGCCAAAGAATCAGTGTTCGAGTCCTGACAGTCCCCTCAGTTTGCGTACGGGCTGTGGAGCCTACTCAGCATCATATCCAGTGGGTCCCGAGGTGAAGCTGACGGGGCGTGAAGCTATGCTTCCTCTTTCCTATACTCCTTCATATTATAGTGCTTAACTAAACACAGGGGCAGCTCTGATAATTGTACACGACCGCCATGTTGGTACTGCCGATATCAAGGTGTATAAAATCCGTAATACACAAGGAACTTCACAAGACACAGTATGTATGGAAGCAGGCTTGAAACCTAAATGTTGTTGGTGATTCTGCCATACCACGTGTAGTGGTTACACAGCCACAACTCCATTCCAGCGGCCTCGTTTCTTTAAATCTAGCGCAGAATGAATGTCATTGGACATTCAAGAGGTGCAACCTACCCCTTAGGCCCCTAAACGCTTGTCAAGTGCTCAATTGTTAATGCATTTTGGTATCTGCACCGTCGTGACAGGACCCGCCTTCACGATGTGACGTCACCTGTCACTATGGTAACGGCTCCGCGGAAAGTTGACGACAGCGTACGCTGTCGCTGTGTGCGGTAACAAACGAAACACAGTCCAGGCCTTTGTTGTGTTCACTGAACAATAGCCCTATTTAAAACGTTTCCAAGTATTGACTGGCGGTTGATTCCAATGTACAGGGTGTTCCTAGTTTATATGTGCTAGTTACTCCGTCGGTCCCTTCTTTTGAGACACCCGTAAGTTCGTCGTCTGCTATACAAAAAGAAAAGTCATCAGACCTGATCCTGAAGCAGAAGGACGTAGTTCTCACAGCCTGTAGGGGTGAGACTGAGTCCACTTGGTTTGGCCTCTTGATAGGCCAGTATGATGTAATACGAATTGGCAGGGGAAACCGAAGTACTCGGAGGAAATGTACTCTCCACCACAAATCCCACATGAACTGACCTGGGATCGAACACGGGCAACAAACCGCCTAATGAGCTATGATACAGCCTAATTTAGTATTATCTTTCTATCTACTTCTAAGTCTCCCAAGTAATCTTTTCCTTTCAGATTTTCTAACAAACGTTCTTTTGCATGGGTAGTCTAATCTGTCTTCATAAACTTCATATTTCTCTATGTAGAATACGAATTATGGGGATCCTCATTACGCAGTTCTCTCCAGCCTCTTGCCAGTTCCCCCTCTTATGCCCAAGTGTCCCCCCCCCCCGCAGCTGTCTGTCCTCAAGAGACACAGATACCTTGACAAGAGAGACCCAGTTTCACACCCATCCAACAGTATGAGCTTATGTTTCTGTTGTCCCTGAGGATGTCCACGCGTCTCCCTTGTTCCAGTCCTCGTCCGTTGCTATTCGCCCTGCCTCGTTTGCTCTCTGCTAATATAAAGCGACTGTGCTAGCGTATTTAACACTTCGATGCTTTGCGCTCGTTCGAATCATATTTCAAAATTCAGTTTATTCCTACCTGAAAACACACTGCGTCTCCATTACAAGGTTAAGCCGGCCATGCAGCCCTCCAGGTTAAACCCCTCCGCTGTGAAGGCCAGCAAATTATCTTTCCAAATGATGCAATTCGCCATTAATTCATAAAATCCCGTGGCCCCTGTCTCAACCCGCTTTTTATAACAATTTTATCCCCCCCCCAAAATGTATATTTTCCGTATCAGAAGGACGAACGTGCGAAGCCTAGGAACCTGCTCACAAAATGAAGCTGTTTCTCCTCCCAAAATAAAATGTCTCACACTTCTCCCATGATTTTCCCTCTTCACGTACTCTTTAATTTACTTGTCTCTCCCTCTCTTTGAGATGTTAATAAAACGAACACGTAAACGTGAAACTGTCCCTGTAGAGGTCCGTGGAGGCCCCTAGGGTTGTGAGACGTCGAGGATCACACATTCTCTAGACAGTCGGTTCACAGATGGCGGTGAGGTTGTCAGCCTCACGCTCCCGCCGCCATTTACCCCCAGGAAGATTCCTGGTACTCATTTCTGTTAAAGGTTGAGACGACCTCAGGGCCACAGTGCGGTTGGAAGGATCAGGTCAGTTGAAAAATGCAATGACCTCATCGGGAATCAAACCCATATAGTGCCTGAACCAACTACGGCACCGCGTACCTCCCAGTGTACACCTAACATAATTAGTAGACACCCAGACTAATGAGCACTGCTCAGGCGTCTTGTAACTTCCATACACGAAACTGCAGCGCCAGGCCAGTCTGTCCCCGCGACCCTCTCTCTCCTGACCCTTTTCAGGGAAGTGGCGAGGCCCCCCGCAACAAACTGGTGCGCTGTTTGAGCAAGTGTCGAGTTTCTGTCAATGTTGAAGCAGGTGGTACGTATAGTGACCACAGTGCTTTATAGAGTTAGTTGGCCAAATCTAGGATAACCACGTCCCTGCTTGATTAATTTGCGGTGTTACGTAACAAAAAATCTGTTGGTACTGACGGTACGTCACATCTCAAGCAGCCAACCTTACGGAAGGAAAGTTCCCTGTGTTCAGCGACATATCTCGTTCCCATCGCATGCCGGAAGTGGAATACAGTGACTTCCTAACAATGACGTCACGATTTGCATGTAATGACGACGGACTCTCCAAGATGTCTTAAGAAAAGTATTGAAATCTAGTGGGGGGGGGGGGGGGTGTGCTGGCGAACCAGCTAACGTCATGCAGCTGAGCCCTTCTCGAGAAGCCGCCAGTTGTGCAGCTACTGAAGAACTTCAACAGTTTATCGAACACGAATGTTGATAACCGTGTTCACAAGAGCCGTCCACTGGTCCCTGTCCTGAGCCAGATCTAAGATCCATTTTAATATTATCCGCCCACCTACGTCTTGGTCCTCCTAGTAGTCTTCTGACTTTCCGACCAATATTCTTCATGCATTCTTCTTCTTGTTCTTCTTCTTCTTCTTCTTCTTCTTCTCCTCCTCCCCATTCGTGCTACATGTCGTTATCATCTCAACCTCCTTTACTTGAACATTCTAATTATACTTGGAGAAGAGTACAAGTTATGAAGCTCCTCATTATGCAGTTTTCTTCAACCTCCCGTCACTTCATTTCTCTCCGGTCCAAATATTCTCCTCAGCACCCTGTTCTCAAACACCCTCAGTCTATGTTCCTCCCTTAATGTCAGGATGTGACGTGATGGGAAAGGAAACAAGAAGAAAAGAATTTTGGTAGAGGGATCTCTGCCTCAACGAAGACCAAGAAGAAGATGGCAAGATAATACTAAAATATTTCAGTAAATAGAATATGAGATTTCATACGTCATAAAGATGATGTGTTAATAAAGTTATCAGCTTTTGGGATATTATCCATTGACCTGGTTTTTCATTGACTTAAAATGAGGTTTCCGAGATGACACTGTCTCCATTCTCAAGTAAGTTTTACTCAAAGCGAATCGACAGAGGAAGTCCCTATCTTCGGAGAACAATAAAAATTAAAACAGGACGACGGACAGTGTCCAGAAAGTTAATAACTGCAGTGGGATTAGGAAATGGATTGAAGTGACCGCGGAGTGTATCGAACTGTGGGCTCTGGTACTGAACCGAGCGTCCTACTAAAGGAGTTTCAGTTACTTACTTGTCTTTCCTTCTGAAACATAAATATGGCAACCTTGTGTGAGAATCAGGCACAACTTTGATGATTCTGCAGTGTCGGTTTAGGGAAAGAACAAGCAATTGCAGGTGTCTAACTGGCTGCATGTATTGAATTGAGAGTCGTAGTTCCATTCAATTCCGAGCGCTGCTATCGCCCGTTGCCTGGAGACGCAGCCGAATGGAGTAATAATAGGTCCCTGATATAGTGGCGGGCTAGAGGGCAACATCATCGTAAATTTTCTGCACTTCCCCCCAATAGCAACTGAGTTACAGTTTTGAATCGCTTAACCTTCCAAAACCACACAAGTTCACTGCTCTTCCTTTTATTGCTCTGACTCCCTCTCTGCGTGAGAACTTAGTACAGTCGGCTGAAGCAAACTGCAACACCACAAGCAACCCCCACACACGGCTTATTTTGCCGCACCTGGCATGTACAGCTTCCAGTGGTTGGAGTCATTGATGAATGACGAATTTGAAAGGATCTGGCAGGAAGCTGTCAAATCCTAATGGAAGTACCATCCCGACATATACCTGGAGGGACTGAAGAAATCTACGAATAGCCTCAGTCAGAATATCCAATGTTCCAGGCAAGATTCGAACCAAGCATCTCCCAAATTAAAGAGCAGAACTTGTCTTCTCGGTGCCTTGTCCGGTTTCAATTTGTACGTCGCTCCTGCATTTGTTAAGAAGTGTACCAACTTCGTGACTGTGTAACCAGCCAAGCGCCAGGTCGTCTGGTGGGGTCGCCAACTTGCAGACCGAGGATGTGATACTGTGCTGCCTGGCCAAAGAAGTCGTACACCTCAGGGAGCGGCGATAGATGAGTATGAAGCAATGGTGGAATGGTGACTAGTAGGAGAAACTCGAAGGAAATCGGAGAGAAACTTGCTCTAGTGCCACTTCGTCCGCCACAAATCCCATATGAAGCCACCTGCGACTGTCTTGGGCCTCCTCCCAAAAATACTGATAATTTGTCCAATTTTTCTGTTGACTGTAAAGCAGAATACAATAAATTAAGAACTCATATGGACCAATATGTGCAGCATAAAGAAGTTTATTCATACACACATAAATACTCTGACATGAACTATGCCCGAGGGTACAAGCTTACCTGCGCGCACCTCACATTCACTGAAGGATCGAGACCTGCCCTCTCTTCTCGGCTCTTCGAGAAACGTGGAGTGCCTCCTTTGCTCGCGAAGACACGGGATCACTTTACAATTATTCCGTGCATAAAATAGTGGCCACAGGCCTCACGATTATACAGTCTGAGTTGAATCTGTTTTGAAGCACATGTGAAGTAGGGCGTGTGGTGATTCGCAAGTTAATGCAGTACAAGATGCAAGAAGAGGACACTGCACTGCTCTTACGACGAAATAACTAGTGGGAAAAGGAGAACTGGCATCGAATTTAGAAGTGCCTACCGACGGTAAAGCAGTAATTATTCCAAATAACGATAAGCCTTGCGGTACATATCTAAACGCGACAAGTCCGTCTGCTCTACATCACAGTTTGTGTAGGCAACCTTGCGGAAGAAGAGATTAATGTAAACAGTTTGAATTCCTTACCGGCGTGTGAATACAGGACGTATTCTGAAAACAGGGTCTAGTAACTCTTAGTGATGGCCGCGCCATAACTCAAGCGGTTAGTCGCTGGCTTTGCACCGCGGCGGCCCGGGTTCGATCCCGGGTCTTGTCAAGTGGGATTTGTGGTCGACAAAGTGGCGCTGGGGCAGGTTTTTTCCGAGTTCTTCAGTTTCCCCTGCCAATCTTCATTCCAGCAATTGCTCCACAATCACCCTCACCTATCATCTGGGGCTGGTACAATAGGCCAGAAGTGGCCGCAGTCCCACCCACTAGACCTAGGAGCCGCACCCTCGTTCACGTAGTGACATGGAGTGTGCCGTAGGATAATGAATGTCTTCTCGTGCTGCTGCAGATCCTGTCAGGGTTTCGGAATCCTATTAATAGGCATTTGACATAGATCATTGGACGAATAATCGGCCTGTCGCAAGGCATCTATGTGCACAAAACAACACACAGAAGAAACAGAGGCATATACATCCTTGCCTCGACTAGGAATCGAACCCACGGTCTCAGTGTTAGAGCGGTAGGAGATGACAGACGGATTACATATCGTGACCACTTGAATTAAGCATCGATTATCTCTTGACGTCGAAAAGTTTGAGACGCATTAGAGTGAAAAGTGATCCAGACTTTATGCGCAGAGCTGTATACTTTTATAAAACTTCTAGCAAATTGAGAATGGATTCTATTATTCGGCGCATTTTTCACACTTGAAGCCATTGAGTAGAACGCGAGGGGGGGGGGGGACTTTGACTGCGATAAAGTATCTCGTTCGTTGCAGTTGTGGAAAATTCCCCAAGGGAAATAAAATTATAGCATGAAAGATTTACTTACATGAACTGTTCTTTAAAGGCTCTGCAGCAATTAGGAAGAATGAGAGGTTGATTATAAGCGTCAAGGGGTTGATATGATTTAGAGCTTTTACCTCAGAGAACCCTGCAAGAGAGCAGACCCGAGCGCACTTGCCTGGGCGTGTAAGGAAAGTGAACAAATTCACAGGAGCTTATGTCTCTGTGCGGGGAATTGCTTGGAAGTCGGCAAGAAGCGAAACTGGCCTCCCTGTCAACAACAGGCCCTATGAAGTCTATGCTTTTAGCTGATTGAAGTTGTGAGTGAAGGGAAGCCGCCGTGCAAGTGAATTACCAATCAGCCGAAAGCTGTCGCCGTCCCGAGGTTTTGCTGTCAGATTTACGGAAGCCGTGAAATGAAACTGTTGCTGATTACCATAGCAACGTATTTAACCTTGGTACATACAAACATAGCATACTTGGGGGTTATCATGGCCGTTGAGGAAATTTATATCGTAATCTTGCGAATTATCACACCCTGTACTTTATTTGATTGATTTATTCCTCCTTTAACAAGGCAGTAAATTTCTCAGGATATATACCGCTGAATGAATGATGAATAATGAATCGGAAGGGATTTTAAAGGAAGCGGTGATGGTCACATTGACGCACTATCCAGGCACTTGCTAGAAGGTACTGAGTAATACCAGAAAACCCGAGTCAGAATAATTAATATCCAAGCTGAAATTCGAATCCATCAACTCCCGAAGACACGCTTACAGTGTTACAGCTACACCAACCCGCTCGATGTCAATATGCCGCCTCCATCAACAGAGTAGCAGTAGGCTTACTTCTGTCTACCATGATGACGGTAGCAATATATTCCTTCGAAACGCTGGTACCCACCAATAACATGTCAGAATTGAGCTCGTTCATGGGCCATATTTTAGAGAGGAAAGGTGGCCAGGTGCAGGGTGTGGTCACAGTCCGCCCCCCCCCCATTAATTATCTCCCCGCTCTGACCTGCCATGGCTCATCCAAAAAGTTGCGCATAGTTCTGGTTGTTAGGCAGCCAGCACTGGCCCACCGAGGGACATGTCACCCCTAACACCTTCAGTCACCAAACTTCTCAAGAATTTTCCAATATTTTGCGGAACCTGAAGGTTCATTACCGTGTTCACAAGAGCCCTTCACTGATCCCTATCGTGAGCGGGATGAATGCAGTCCTTATTAGCCCCCATTATATTTATCTAAGATTCATTTTAATATCATCCTGCCACCTACGTCTGCTTCGTAGTGGTCTCCTTCTGGCTTTCCTACCAAAACTATGTGCATTCGTCTTCCATGTGTGCTACATGCCTAACCATCTTACCTTCCTTGACTTGATCTTTCTGATTATATTTGGCTGTTTAGGTAAGTAATTGCTGTCTATTTTGAGGATCATACTGTCACGTGTGTGAGTGATTATAGACGGGTTTAAATTGATGACTCGATTTATTGACCACTTAGGCATAAGACTCGTGACTACAAGTAATTACAGCGCCACTGCTAATCACCACAGCACCCGCTAAGCCTTTTCCAGTCTGCTATGGCTTCACCAGCCGTTCCCTGGCAATGACTTCTAACAGTGGAGATTCTGCAGCTTCATGCGCTCTGGTCCTTTCTTCGTAGAATCCCGCACAGAAGAGTGAGAGAGTTAGTTCAGGGGTAGTTACGAGTCAGCCGTAAGCTGGAGGAGTGCGTCCAGAAGAAATTTAGTTCCGAGGTTCCAGGGCGATTGAAGACGAAATAGCAAGAAAACGTAATAGTGAGTTGAAGCGCTAGTTTCTGTGTTGAGATCCGTTGCTAGGAGACGGCTGGTGCAAACAGAAAATCCTAGTGCGTGTGCAACACTGAACTGTAAATTATGTAAATCAGCGATAGCGCTGTATTTAACTGTAATTAAGAGGAATTGTAACCAAGGTGCTAATAAATCCAACCATCCGAACTAGAACGCGTTACTCTCGTCACGTGTGCGCCCTACACGTGACAGTAAGTTCAGTATGCACTTGTATGGTGACGTAATCGCCTGACTTAGCTGAACGGTCAGGAGCAAAGCTGGGCATCTCGCCCGTGACTTGCTGTAACTTCGTCACCCTGCCCTGTAACGCATCTATGCATAAGGCCACAGCGACAGAGTTGCGTGCCATAACGTAAATTACAGTAATCTAAAAATTACGTTTAAGAAACATTTACATGAATAATGCATTGATCATTTCCCATGATTCAGCATAACAGACGCTGCCTACGTGGCGGGGACGGAGGGGTGGGGGGTTCATTGCAACCTGTGGACTGCTACTGGGTCTGAGGTACGCGACGGGATTAAGATTGTGGTAATATTTATTTACGTGGTGGAATACCGAAGTTTCGGAGGAATATACTACCCCCATCTTCAGGGTTGAAGATACAGTCTGGACACTGGAATGTCTACTTTTGCCGGAAATCAAACCCCGAGCCGACCGAACAGGTTGATGTAGCAGTGAAGCTCCACAGTTGTATTCGATAGGTTCCCGGTTCGAATTTCAATCGGGACACCAGTTGTCCTGCCTGAAGTTAGTGGTTTTCCTCAGTTCCTCCAAGAAATTTATGGGATAGTATAAGGGTTTACTGACTTCAAGGACTGTGCATATGGTCTAAATCCCAAGGGAATACGCCGTTCCGGATGCTGATTCTGCTTACCTCCTCAGGTGAAGAGGTGGCGAAAGCACCACCCAGCCTCCTACTCACTGGGTATCGGGGACCTTTCTCTGGGAATAAAGTGGCCGGCGAGTGAACTGCCTTCGCCCGCTCGAACACTTGGATCGTGGGTTCGAATCGATGTCTGTGTGCATTGATTCTGTGTCTGCGTTGTCCTGTGTATAGGTAGCGGCCTTGCGACAGGCTGATCCCCCATCCAAAGAGTCCTACTGACTGTGCATAGGATTACGAAACTGAAAAAGCTGCCAGTTGTAGAGCTAATGATGAATGGATAAAAGCGGCCAGGGCATGAAGCTGACCAGCCATTTCCATGTAATGCAGAGGTCAAGAATGGCGGAGCTTCACTCCCACATGCATCTGCATGGCCTAGTCCTTAATTAATTAAACAGATGGATAACTTTATCTGTTTGTGTTCTTTAGAATACAGCCCAGGATCTCCGCAATTCCAAGTGGCACAAACCACACTCACAATCTCGCTTTCTCCACTTCTCATAAGGCGTACCACAGCTGTCACGTGAGCCCTATCAGCGCAATCGCCCATCATGACTGAAGCCCACGTAATTGTAATGTGGCGTGAAACTTGGCCGCTGCTGTACCCAGGAAATTGCACTGCAACATGGCCTCCTTCTCAGATACACGTGGCCTGTAATGACGGTCAGGGAAGGCCGTGGTTCCCTTAATACGTAATAATACGATAATACCCGTGCATTATTCTGCTTGCTTTTCCTGTCCAAGATAATGAAACTCAATCTCAGACAAATTTGTGGAACAGAGCGGATTTGTTGGCAGACGCCATTTTTGTGCGCAGGACACTGACATCTATCGGCGAGGAAAAAAAGTAATTCATAGAGAGAAGGCGTACTGTGACTACAAGTGCTTACACATGATCAGTGCTGTCTTGCGCATTGCGGGATTTCTGCAATCTTATGTTTTAGCACAAGACGCCATAGAAAGCAATCATATTGTGCATAAGTGGGCATCAGCGTGTCGGTGTGAGTGAAGCTGTGAGTTGGGCAATCATCCTTGCGCTCAATTTGTGCTTGCTTACTAATGGGTGGCACATAAGTAGCTTCTAGTTGCAGCAATACTGCCGGCCGCCACCAAACTTAAACGTTTTGCCCAAATTTGCCTCCAAAAAGCTTAGGTTTTGGTTTTGTTTTTAAAAAATAAACAAGTTAGTACTTTCCAAGTTAGACACTTTTTCTGGATTGGCCTGGCTAGCGCCTTCTTCAATTGGCAATGGATTACATTTATTGCTTATTGTTATATCTGTATTTGGGATTCTTGTTTGCCTTGTATTGATTTTTCCTCTTTTGTTTTTTCACTTGTGTTCTCACACAGGTGGTCATGAAGACTACTGTCTTCTGGGATATATGTAGTGCCGTGTGGTCCGTCGAAAGTTTCGGAGGAACATATCGCCTCTATCTTCACGGTCGAAGAATAAAGCGAGCAAGAAACCAGCGTGAAAGAACTTGTCCTTGAAGAGCTCTGCTTGCCACCAACCTCCACACTGGTTTCTTCCTCAGCTTATCCTTCGACCCTGAAGATAGAGGCGATATGTTTATCCGAAACGTCGGTTTACACAATATCTGCACGGCGTCGTATCCCAGAAAACGGCATTCTTCACAGTCACCTCGTGAAAACCAAAAATCTCACAAGTATGTAAATACTTTCTAAATTTAGGGTTTTGCCTTTGTTTTTAAAAATAAACGTTTACGGTTGGCAGCACTGATGCGGCACACAACATGGCGGTAAATCTTTGAACTTACCTAAGTCACCCGTTCATATGCAAGTGCGAAATTCTCCTCTGTAATTAGTCCGTAGGGAGTTTATCCACCCCCCCTCCCTTTCCTTAATTTTGTCACGACACTAGATTTTGAAGTTATCTGTTTTTATACAAATCGCTTCTAAGCTTTTAAAGTTCAGGTAATTTCACTAAATCCTCCCCCGAACTGTTTGTTAGTGGATGTTGGCGCCTGCGCAGTAGGAGCAAGACAAGCATCTGTATGAGCGCATCTCGTGGCACAACACGCCAATGTAGACTGTTCCCGTGGGTTCCTGCCTTTGAGAGATCCTGCAACAGAATATTTAAATGACATCCCAACATCCGGAATCCTTTTATGAGCCTGAATCCTGTCTGTGTTTTCCTGCAGGTCACAAGAAGAAACTGTCAAGCAACTTTGCATTAAAAGTCAATTAGCCCATTTCCTTGTTTAAAAAAAATGAAAGGAAGCTTATGGTATCACCTTGCTGTTTGTCTTTATGTCTCCCTATATAACCCCCCCCCAAATTTTGGAGGCTTATGAGATCACCTTGCTCTTTGTGTTTATGTGTACCCCCCCTAATTTTTTCATAATCGGTGCGGTCCGTGTCGTATAAAAAGAAAGCCGGCTTAGTCCTTGTTCTTTTCAGAGTACTCTCCTAAAGTAGACTTAGCCGTCTCCTTGCTTCTGAGTGTCCGTGAATCCGTCCCATCAACTTCCGAATGTCTGAATCAGATCTTTACGAAACTTGGTGTGTACATAATGACGCCTGAATGCAGCTCAGCAGGGTGCTTCATAAATCCCTCCCACCGGTCTGTGTGTCTGTATGTATCACACTATCACTGCTAGGCAACGACTCGATAAAAAAGTTACTGCGGAGACAAATGCACGCCCAACAATAGAATAAATATTGGTCGCGTCATTTTCCATTTGGTCCGTGCGTATAAAGGAGATTAGGCGATTAGTTCTTCCTAGAACTTCTTGTTTATATCTTATCACTAGCCATACGATATTTCGTCCGTAACGGTTCATTACTAGGTACAAGAAATTGCACACAATATATATTGGAAGTAAATAAAATATCCCCTGTAACAGGCCCTGGAGACCCATGGGGTTGTGAGACGTCGAGGCGCCCACATTTTCTAGACAGTCGGCTCACAGATGGCGGTGAGTTTGTCAACTTTACGCGCCGGCCGCCCTTTACCCCAAGGAAGATTCCTGGTACTCATTTCTGTTAGAGGCTGAGTAGACCCCAGGGCCACAGTGCGGCTGGAAGTAGTTCAGTCTTCGTCCCTTGTCGTGGCAGTCGTCGGCGCGTCACGTGGGCTCTGATTTTACCCGGCGTGCCTGAAGCGTAAACAAGAGTGACAGAAAGGAGCGAAAGGAGACACTCAAGGGAGAGTAGTAAGACGTATTGTTGGGCATGGAGGAAGGTCAAAAATACTTCTGCTTTGATGGTTCCCAGTCAGTGTCCGCTAGCCCAGCTGGTACAGGCACGTTTTAGATAGGGTAAAGCGTTAGGAAGTTGACTTTGCATGAAGAGATGAGTCGAGCAAAATCTGTACTGCCTGTGATCAGAATTCTGATTTAAACTAGGGAGGGCGTTAATGTGAAACTTTGGTGTTACCATGGGGATGGAGGCAGTATTTGGGTACCAACTCAGCATTTGATCCAGGGCCGAGGAAAAAAACAGAAATCTTTATTGGAATGTGACGTATAAAGTTTATTTTAAAACCCAGTTCCTACCTTAGAGAAAAGACCTTGCTTTTGCACTACAAAGCCCAACCGGTTAGTGCTGTTTAGGGAAACAGTCGCTGTTTACTGTGAGAACCATACGGAACACACAGATACACTCTGTGAGCAGAAGGCAGGGTATTACGAGTATAAATGCTACAGCAAGTGGTACTGTGCAACCCAACTACAAAAACTGTGAGAACGGGAACGGAATTCCACAGAGTGCCACGAAGTTGCATATCTGTTCTCATTGCAGTCGAATTATCTCTATGACAGACAGGCAGAAGGTTCACTGTCTCTCGGATATCGTGGTTGAACCAGTTACCTCAAAGGCCACTTCGTGTTCGGTTTACACGCAGGTATTGTTCGCCAGAGAGATGACCTTGGCTTCCAGGAGGTCACTGTGCTGGAATGTTTTCCCACGAATCTGTCACGGGTCAAACAATAGAGTCCGTTCCTTTTTCACAGAAATCAGTGGGAACTCAGAGTCCTCTCTCCTATGATGAGTGTAATGTGACGAAAGTGAACACCAGCAGTGCTGCCAATGGTGAAAGTAATTACCAACACCTAGACGAAGAGGCTTGTCTGACATGCACGTCAGTGTGAAGTAACATGCTAACCGTTTTAAGCAAAGTGGTAACTATAATTACCACCTCCTTTAACATCAAAAGAACCAACGTTTTGCCCATACCAATTTATTTGTTTCGTATGGTGCCGTATAGACCCGTTGCTAAGCAGTGATTCTGTAAATAGCGACAGTTTCTGGGCAACGGCTCAGTAAACACTTTCCCGTTGCTAGACAGCGGATTCTTAACAATGCAACAGTTAGACCGCAACAATGGAAACAGGGGTTTTCTACATGGTCCGTGCCGAGTTGTTATAAGCAAAGGAAAAAGTTAGTTCAGAAAGAGTTCTGTACGAGAAGCTGTGAATGGAGGACCTAAGCGCGTGAAGCTGAAGAATCTCCATTGTTGAGAGCAGAGACGAAGCAACGACTAGTGAAGACACTGCAGTCTGCAGAAGACTTAGCGTGCGGTGATGTGTGAACTGTGAACTGTGCAGATTAGCGGTGGAGTTACAGTTGCTAGTAGTTCGAGATGTGTGTATAAGTGGCCAGTAGATCCATTCGGCAATTCAAACCCCGTCTATGGTCACACACATACCACGTGCCAATTATATTTATTTGTTTTGTATGATTCTCAGAATAGACTCTGACTGAAGTGTGCCATGTTCTGAGTTGTGACGCCGTGTAGTTCGGGAGAAATGTACCGATGTTTGGGAGGAACGTGTCGCGTCCTTATGGAGGTTTGAACGGTAAGGAAATCGTTCCACCTTCCACCGAAGCGTCGGTGGACTTCTACTGAACTACGCGGTTTAAGACCCAGAATATCGTACCTGTAGGGCAGGAACTTATTTTTAAAATAACATTTAAAGAAACTTCAGGTTTCGAAGTGTTAAATATTTTGGGGGCGAATTCATTCAATAGTTGTATCAACTGCTGAAGTTATTTGTTCTATAACTTCTTGCAAGGACCTTGATAGGCCCCTTTCAAATCGAAATAATTGGGATCCTACAAAAAGGACTGAGGAAGAGCACGAAGAATCCTGAGATTGTTGATTTCGTTAGTGAGATTCAAATTAAGTAACCCCTGAATACAGCAGTCACCTGGCTAGAACAAGAAACAGATTAACACATGTAGTGTCCGATCGTGAGACAGAAGATCTATAGTTATTTCCATTCCGCCATAAGTACTTTATTTAAATTTATTGTCCAGGAGGATGTTCTTCTTTTAGGGCGGAGGGACAATGCAGACGGAGGCAGTGCTCAGAAGATAACGTTATCCCCTCATCTAAGCGCAAAACCATGAAGGAGAATAGTGGGAGTGGAAGTATAGCTCCATGAATTCCTGCCATCGTCATTAGACGAAAGTGAGTGGCCAGCTTGAACCTCCAACTGTTTTGCCCTTAAGGAGACGGACCACAGTAGTTGCCTGGTTTCGGGCTTGGTGTGTTCAGATGTGGCTGAGAGCCAAGGATTCGCACTCCAGTTCCGGACGCTCTGTCGATAATGAGGCTCTCTTCTGATAGATGAACGGACAGTGAGTTTGTATGCGAGAAGCATCGTTTTGCAGCTCATATGAAACTGTATGGTTTCGAATACCAGTTCTCTTGCTCGAAGATCGGACACGAGTGACGTGTTCTTGGTGGAGGGTGGAGGTGATGTGCCGTGTCGGGTGTGGGGTACATGGGCGCCTGGGATAACGCCCCTGTTAAGAAAACTCACAACTTATGCAACTTGTACAGATGGACATTCTGTACAGTCCTGCACTGCAATGAGACGGCAACCAGATACAAAACAGTCCCTCATCGTGTGTGTTGCAATAATGCTGACGCAGCCGTTAATGTGCTCTGTTGTTGTGATGAGTTCATCCATTGTATTGGCGCAAACAGTTTCCTAGCAAACGCCATCTGCTGAAATAACAGGAGCCGAGGCCATCGCATTAAAGCTTGCGTCTTCCGTGCTCACTCCGAGCCGAGGATGCCTGTAATTGGAACGCAGTTTCTCTCCACAGCCTTCTTTCTTACATGCGGCCAGGGTTGTCCCATGCAATTCCATTCCCTGCGAGATGACTTCCTGATGGAGCTCGGCGGTAACGGTGCCATGACGTAAGGGTGCACAACTTTCATGCAGTCAGATTCAGGAGCTGAGTGACTGATTCCGCCCTAGAATAAATTAATAAGTATGTAAATAAAGAAATTTAGAAATGAATACAGACACTATTAAAACCATAACCGATATAAATAAATAAATGGATAAATATATACATAAGTGTTATTAAATAAATTAATAGTAATTTAAATAAACAAGGAAAAAACTTTCTGTTCTTCAGTCACTGAGTTATCCTGACTTTGTTTAAGGACACTGTTTCAATTGCATAGGTCGAACAGCTAAACTATCGCTTCTCACACCGGGGCCTTCAATTCAGTTCCCGGTGACTTCATGTGACATTGGTTTTGGTTCAAGTGGCAGTAGGGACAGTTCTTCTTCTTGTTCTCCCGTGCCAATCACCACTCCACAGCTGCTGTATACGAATCCACCACCGTCCCCCCCCCTCCCAGTCGTGATATAAGCTTGGCCAGGCATCTTCAGTCCTGAAGTTTGAGGCTTATTGTGTGGCCCGCCGCTTGCCTGCTTACTGAGTCAGGAAGCTAACTTCAAGTAAATTATGTTGGTGAACGGTGGAGAGGTAGGGATCTGGGAGGAAATCTTTGAATCACTTGACGTTTTGACATTCTCTTTATGCTTGTTGAGAGAGACTAAAGAAAACTGCAAAATTTTTTAGTCAGAATAGCCAGTCCCCCAGACGTGGACCTGGTAATTTTCTAAGGTTAAGGTCGGGGGCGCGCGGTAGCGTGGTTGCTTGAGGCACTATGCTTCAAGCCAGAAGTTTGCGGGTTTGAGTCCCGATGAGTTGGATTTTTCAATTGACCAAATCCTTCCAGCCGCACTGTGGCCCTGCGGTCGACTCAGCCTCTAACGGAAATGAGTACCAGGAATCTTCTTTGGGGGGTGAAGGGCGGCCTATTGACGCGTAAGGCTGACAACCGCACCTTCATCAGTAAGCCAGTTGTCTAGAGAAAATGTGGGAACCTCGACGCCTCACAAATCTATGGGCCTCCACGGCCTCTTACCTTTCATCCTTATGATCACCCGGAAGTTATTTTAACGGAGACTAAAACCTATTTTCGTATTTTTACATGTCCGGTCGTTGTTCAAAATTTCCCGTAAGAAATTGCCTCGAACGCAATATGAAGATTGTCTGTTGGTTGACTCATTGTTCGAGCCTGGAGATGGAGACAGAATGTTCCTCGGAAACGTCTTCGAAATTCTACCTCCCGTAAGTCGAAGCTGTGGGAACAAAATCTAACACAAAACGTAGACTTGCATTAGAGTTGCTAATATCGCAGAACTGCGGCAGATGTCCTTGGCTTCTGCTGACGTCTCGATAGTTCTGTTCATGCTAAGAGCAGGACGTTCTATTGAACTTTATCTCGAACGCGTGACTAAAAGGTGATGATGCAAGCAATTTCTTCACATCCGTCTATATGCTCTAGAGATAACCTGCTTATTTTCACTCAGGCAGTACGCATTGTTCTGTTTCAGCACTAGCGTCGATTTGTTTGCTTGCGTTCAGAGGGCTGTGCTGGGCATGGCTGGGCAAGTCTTGCATTCGCTATCTCCTCACAGCCACTGAGATGAATAAGTTTTGTGTACAGTTCGTATCAAACCTTCAGTGCCTCGTTCGACGTAGCGAGATTGGAAATGTCCCTGCAGGAGTTTATCGCCATGAATTTGAATTATAAATAAATTAAATTAATTAAAAATAAATCATTGAAGTTAAAAGATATCATTCAGTCATCTTCCAATATTGCTTCATGACAGTTAATTCGACAATACAAAAGAGACCGCAATAATTCAGCTCAGTTCCCATTTATTTACGTGTAAACTTAACAGCCCTAGGCAAATTACGAAGTTGTCACGAGCAAGCGGAAAGCAACGGAACACAGACAAAACAGAAAAACAAGGCAATTTATATTATTTGAATATTAGCAGGTAGAAGGTAAAAGCTATTCCTGTAACAGGCTGTGGAGGCCCATAGGGATGTGAGACGTCGAGGTTCTCACATTTTCTAGATAATCGGCTCATAGTTGGCGGTGAGGTTGTCAGCCTTACTCGTCGGCCGCCCTTTACTCCAAGGAAGATTCTTGGTACTCATTTCTGTTAGAGGCTGAGTCGACCTCAGAGCCATAGTGCGGCTGGAAAGATTATATCAATTTAAAATTCAACTGACTTCATCTGCATTCGAAACCACGACCTTCCGGCTTGTAGCATTGTGCTTCAACCAACTGCGCTACCGCGTGCCTCCCAGCCAGTACAGGTAAATACACGCATGTAAGTAGGAATGGAGCTTTACCGGTTCCTCACTAATGTACACTCAGATGTTTCCCGTTAAATGACCTGCGCATTGGACAACATGCGGTTACATCCACGAGCAAACAATCCTCCTTATTGGAGTTGAGGTGCTCACAGAGGTGGCTATGAACACTACTCGCCGTATAGTCAACTGACTTTCGGAGGAACTTATCGCTTCCATCTTCAGGGTTGAAGAATAAGCCGAGCAAGGTACCAGCGTGAAAATAGGTGGCAAGCAGAGGAATCGGCTGGCCTGAAACTTCGGATTATATAGGAGCCCACAGTTTTACAAGGACAAAAAAATGGGAAGTAGGATAATAATTTTACCCGCTCTTGCGTATGGATGTGAAACATGGTCTCTTAACAAGACACAATCGCCTGCTTTAACGCTGGTCTCTTGCTCGGCTTATTCTTTAACCCTTAAGATATAGCCGATATGTTCCTCCGAAACGTCAGTTGACTTTGAACAGACTACATGGAGTCATATCCCAGAAGGTAGTATTCTTCAGTTATGCTAATTAATTTTATAACTGGCTTCATGTGCAAAATACGTGACGTAAGCAGTACACTCCCAGTCACAATGAAACAAACAAGAGACGTCACGCACCTCAAGAGCATGACGCGAGATCTCTGTTCTAGGAGCGACAGTAAAGATATAAAGGTAAAGTTATCCCTGTGCTTAACTAATCAAGCACTACGCCATGAAGGTGTATGTGGGAGTGGATGTATAGATCCACGTTTTCTTGACCTCGGCACCAGCTGGAGGTGAGTAGTCAGCTTCACGCCCCGACCGTTTTACCCAGGGGGAAAGAGCTTTCGGTAATCATTGGATAGGAGGCTGGGTGGACACCAGAGCCAGTCTGGAAGACGTGCAGAAGAGAGAAACTTAACCCCTCCCTGTAATCGAACCCCGACCGTCTAGCCTGTAGCCAGTCGCTATGCTGACTGTGCTATTGGCTATTGGCTGCTGAAGTCATAAATTACTAAAGATGTGTTGCACTTTGCTGACGTTTGCAAGAGAAACAATGGACGCTATTGTGACAGAATTTCCATGAAGTAACTGAGGACGGCCAGTAAGCGATGTTAACCATTTGTAAAGGCAGAACTTCAGACATGGTTAGCAAAAGCGACTCTCTCTTTCAGGGTCGCTGACCTTGGTCTCCCGGGCTCTGCTGACTCCGCTGCGTGTGTCCACAGGCCCGAGTCACCTCTCGTTCAGGGTCCCTGATCGTGGTCTCACCGGCTCTGCTGACTCCTCTGCGTGCGTCCACTGGCCCGAGTCACCTCTCGTTCAGGGTCGCTGATCGTGGTCTCACCGGCTCTGCTGACTCCCCTGCGTGCGCCCACAGGCCCGAGTCAGAGGAGACGCACGAACTAACAACTTGATATCTCCGAAATAAGGGGCTCGTTTGTATTGGTTCGAAACCCGGCCGGGACGCAAGCAATCATAAACATGGCTTTCCTCAGTCACATAGTCCTCATGGTACCTTTATGTACGTCACGACCGCTTCCTTCCACATCCCTCTCAAGTCATTATTCACTAACCTTACATTCAACTTTAGACTCAGATAATGGTGACGTCACTAAACAAATAAATAAGCGAGGAGTACAGTCTTCTGGGTTATAAGGAGTATAGTTCCAAGACGGCCCGACATTTCGGGGAAACATATCGTCTCCATCTTCAGGGTCGAAGAGTGAGGCAAATTTCTGCTGGTTTCTTGCTTGGGTAAATAGTCGATCCTCAAGGTGGAGGCGTTGTGTTCCTCTGAAACGTCGGGCTGTCTCCCGAGTTACACGGCTTCACAATTGAGTAGCGCTGTGATAACCTCAGGTCCCTAAAGCACCCTCCTCAGTATATCTGCAGGAGTTCCGTAAGCGCGACCTTCATCATTCTCTTTTCTGTTTCCTGTTCCTGTAGCAATGAACTGTCCGGCTTCAACACGTTGTATGAATGTAAGCTATGTAGTACGTCACGAACTACCGAACACTCGCTTGTTTCAGTGTATTGCGTTTATTTGAGGAATATTGACATTATCACGCTTTTCGGTGACTATAGACGGGGTCTGCATTGGTAATCGGATTTACTGAACACTGCCAATAACTGCAGTTACACACTCCCAAGGTCACTGTAACCACAGCACACATAGTGTTCTCAGTCTTCACTAGTCGTTGCTTGGTAGCGGCTTTAAATTGCGGACATCCCCTTCCTCTGGGTTCCCGAAGTGTCTCCGGAACCAGCTGCCAGCTTCTCACTTCTCAGAAATGCAACTGTCAACAAGCCAAAGTCAGAATTTCCTTACGACAGGCGCTTTACCCCCAGTCAGTTCGTCTTGGCGCCAAGCCCCTTGAGTGTCACTACAAGAGATTGCATTTTGCAACTGAACACTTGCGGTAATAGTCCTTATATAACATCCTCTCTGACGAGAAGCTGGGGTTGTATCTTATAAATACTCTTGAATGAAGCGGCCGAGGCGTGAAGCTGACCACTTACCTCCAACTAGTGCCGAGGTCAAGAAAACGTGGCTCTATACATCCACTCCCCCATACGCCTTCATGGTGTAGTGCTTAATTAGTCAAGCATAGGGACAACTGTACCGCTTTCCTTCTATGCTTATACGTATGATTTGTCATGACATCAATGACTCACTGCGCGGTTGTGACACCCCTGTTTTGTGCGTCCAGAGGGACGGATTCCCGGTCCAGGGCCTGAGGGAGTGCTGTGAGCCGTGGTAAATAGAATTTGGAGATACATTCCTCGTGTCCCTGTGAGTAGGGACCACCACGGTAACTTCGGTCACTGTAACAGAGTTACGAGGTTGGCTTTCTCCGTTCCCGGAGCTCCACAGCGTGCAGTCAGTGTCGAGTGTAGCACGGGGGCATAACGGGCGTCCTCCTCTGCGCATCACACCTCCCGTCTGTACTGACACCCGCCACTAAACACCGTCGCCCAAATTTTACAGCTGAACCGAGCAGGTTAGCTCAAGCGGTATCACTTCCGATTCATACTGTGGAGCTGTCTGCTTCGAGTCTTGGCCAGGATATCGACAAGCCTGACTGACGTCTTTCGTGGTCTTCCTCAGTCCCTCCAGACGAAAACTGTGATAGTACATTGAAATAGGCCACAAGCGATTTCTTCCACATGCTGCACTAACCGAGCTACTGAACACACCTTTAAATGAACAGCGAATCCTTCAGCATTACACGTACCATAGCGTACGTCACGTGATGTCCAAACGGCCTAGGCAGTGCCCATCCGCCCAAATGTAACCGTGTATGTGATTAGTGCGGCATCTGTTGAGAATTGTTGCACACGTTTCCTTACTTCCCCTGCTTCCTCTCGTAGTTCCTTCCAGCCCTGTAGTCGAGGCCAACGGTTGACGCCACCTCCCACGAATAACATGCACAAATATAGAATCGTAAACCCTCTACGAGGGAGAGTCAGTAAATTGTTTACAAATGGAAGTAAAACAGCTGTAATGGACCTAATAGGTTTTCTGTGTGTATCACTAGGTAGCAGCACAGTCCAGTTTCATATATACGTAACAGAAGCGCATGAGTATGTTCAGAGACTGGTTTCAGTAGTTAAAATGGCGACCGTTCTTGAGTAGTGTACTAACGAAGATCAGTGTTCTGTTGTGCGTTTTCTTTGAGTAAATGGACTCAGTGCAAAGGATACTCATAAAGAAATGTTTCCTATCTACGGTGGAAAGTGTTTGTCGTGTAAAGCGGTTCACAACTGGGTCGAGAAATTATCTCAAGGACGTTCGAAAGTCGCAGACAATTCCCGGCCAAGTGCGGAAGTGGCTGAGACAACAGCCAAAAGACTTCAGTGCTGCGGGTTTCGGCGCACTGGTAAAGCGATGGGACAAGTGTATCAGTGTTGGCGGAGGATATGTCGAGAAATAAATGTTCTTCCCAGGTTCGATATCACACGTTTTACCTTCTATAACCATCCCACACACTACATTTCACATGTTTGCATCAGAATGCTAGTATCAGTGCCCACGAAACGACATCACACACCGAAACAAATGATTGCTCGCTCGTTCGTAACCTATTACATAATTTACTTCGGCAAACGTGTTAACGCTAGGCAGTTTGTGGATATTTTGATACGTAATGCTACACTCGCAGAACTGCAGTGTATGTGTATGTACACATGTAAGGTTATATCAGACGTGTCTCAAGGGCAGTACATGACAACACAAAACTCTAGAGAGAGGAAAATAGCTTGTTATCTCTGCATTTCACAACGAAGGCCTTGTTTTACCGCAAGCTTTCCATTACGATAAGAAAAGTACGTGAGACGCAAGGAATTCCAGCAAGAGGCTCTGGTCGTCCACTGAGGCTCTGAGTCATTGCAGAGCCTTTGTCTCCGGTTGCTATGGAGACGCAATCTACATTGCAATATTCGCTATCATAGTCCGCGTCTACACATAGCCTTCTCGAAATGCAGTTTCCACCTTCAATTTGCTTGGGAGCCTTTGGGCACCAAGATCAGGAAACGCAGTTACGTGTGGTGCGTATATAGGGGGCCGTGAAACGCAGGCAACGCAGATATACAGTGGGCACAGGAATCTTCGGTGGATAAACGGCTGGAAGCTTCACCGCGATTGCCTAGAGAAAGTGGGAGCATCGACGTCCCACAGCCTTGTGGGCCTCCACGGACTGTCAGACGAAATGCAAGCGCAAGCCGTGAAATGGAGGTGCAGTTGATGTACAGTCCGTGTAGCACGACGAAATGAAGTATCATTCGCTCCATTTGTCTTAACATTTGCTTACTTCTGAATCAATGATACTATTTTTAGCCTACTGTCCTAAAGTAGGCTTATACGGTTTCCATGCTGTCTGTGTGCCTCTAAATTCTCCTGTTAACTTTTGAACGCCCCAACCAATCTTTATGAAACTTGGTATATATGTCATGACGCTCGAGCCCATATCATCAGCGTAATTCATAAATCCCTCCATCAGTCTGTGTGTCTATTATGTGTATCCTTGTATCGTTGCTAGGCAACGACTCGCTAAAGCGTAACGCTCCTAGGCAATGGCTTTGTAGTCACGTTCCCGCGGCAAAGAATAGACGCAAAAATCGAAAAACTGTTGGATTCGTCATTTACTACGCGGTCCGTGTCGTATCAAAGGAACGTAGACAATTAGTTCTTCCCAGGACTTCTTGGTTGAAACGGGGACAGACCGACAGACACAGTTGCGGCTCTTAAATAATATTACAGTGGGACACGCTTAGACCTATTCTATAGTCAGTGCAGGCTGCGGGAGGAGCTGCGCCCCCCCGGCACCAGAACAAACCTCCATTTGCAGTGCAAAGTGAAGCGACAGGCTGATATATACATGTCACGCAAAAAGGGTAAGAGGGTCGTGGAGGTAAACTTGCGTTACTGTGCTGGGCTTCAGGACTTCACAGCTATGATGTGACCCCGTGCAGTCAGGTAAAATCTCAAAGCCGTTTCGGAGGAATGTAATGCCTCCACATTCTGCCTAAGTCTCGCTGCTTGCTTGCTTAGTTTGCACCTCGATCCTGAAGATGGATGCAGTATTTTGCTCCGAGACGTCGGCAATTATTTACCGGACTACACGGCGTCATATCACAGAAGATAGTGAATTTCCTACATTATCAATTTTCGGCCACTATGCTACAAGCCGGAAGGTCGCCGGTTCGATTCCCAATGGGGTCATTGGATTTTTCAATTGACTCAATCCTTCCAGCGGCACTATGGCCCTGGGGTCGACTCACTGTCAGCCTCTAACAGAAATGAGTACCAGGAATCTTCCTGGGATGTAAAAGGCGGCTGGCGCGTAGGGCAGAGAACTTCAACTCCATCTGTGAGCCGATTCTTTAGAAAATGTGGGAGCCTCGACGTCTCACAGGCCTATGGGACAAACCTGGCAACGTCGCCATGACAACTCGTGGGTTCTTGTTGCCTTGCCGATAAGATACGGGAGCCATGGAAAATCGGTTGCATTGTTGCGACACGTGACAGTCACACGTGTAGAACAAAAGACTGTCGTTCGGACAGTACCCACAGATGGTTCCCTATAGGATATTTCGCAACATTTCTCTATTTACATAAAAGCGAACTGCGCTTATCGACACTTGAACATACATGAAACAAACACTTTTATTACGGCGGTGTTGCAATGTTTATCAAACACTTGTGGGTACTTTAATTGCTGTTCCTGGAAAGTCCACGGGACATGGGGTGTGAATGGAAAAGGTCGTGGCCTATTCTGAGATAATATCCAATAATGTGCCCGAAGAAACTGAGAAAACTCGCGACGGTAGAACTTCCGAGCCACGCTTAGAGCCCGGCGCGCAGCGTGGCCGCGTGATGGCAGGAATATTCCCGGAAGGATGGGAAATTTGGGGCACAACTAATATCGGTTCTCATAAACTAATTAACTAAGTAATTAACTCCATGGAGCATAGTCCTTACTGAGAAGCTAGGAGTTACTCAGTGACTCAAGGAATTCCCAGCAGATTATGGAAATCGAATGTTCATTACACCGGTCGGATCAATGCAGTTCACACCCTTCCACTCTGTGTATCTCTGTGACGTATTTAATTTTATCCTTCATCTTCTTCCGTGTCCTCCTATTGGACTCTCTTCTCCGCGCTTTTTGACTAGTGTTCTGAATGTGTTACTGTTTCTTCCATGAGTGTTACATGCCCGAGCCATCTTATTCCCTTTTTCTGATCACCCTACTAAAGCATGAAGTCAAGCAGGTTATCACAGAGGCAACTCAGCAGGCTCGTATTCAACTGTTCCTCGGTTTGGATCTCGTCCGGGAAGACGGCTGTCCTAATTCAGGTGTTTCTTGGTTTTCCTCAGTCCTTCTAGGTGAAAGTTGGCATGACCCCTCAATTAGGCAACGACTCGCTCCTTCCGAATCCTTACAATTATTTAATCACCATTCGTCCTACCCTTCCACATTATAGAGCCTGAGATACTGTCAACGTTGTTAAATAAGCAACTGGGAAGGACGACGAATCCCCGTTATATGATTTTCTCCAGCCTCCTGTTTCACCCTTCCTCTTAGGTCCAAACTCTACTTCACACCCTGTTCTGTAACAACTTCGGTCCGTGTTCTTCCCTTGGTGTGGGAGATCAGCTTTCACACTCATATTAAACAACTGTAAAATGATAGTTTTATATATTTTACCCAGTTTAATAAAAGAAGGTAAAGCTGCCCCTGTAACAGGCTGTGGAGGCCCATAGGTTTATGAGACGTCGAGGCTCCCGCATTTTATAGACAGTCGGCTCACAGATCGCTGCGAGGTTGTCAGCCTTACGCGCCGGATGCAGGAAGATTCCTGGTACTCATTTCTGTTAGAGGCTGAGTCGAACCCAGGGCCATAGTGCTGCTGGAAGGATCAGGTGAATTAAAAGTCCAATGACCTGATCGGAAATCGAAACCCCGACCTTACGCCTTGTACCATAGTGCCGATATGGAATATGTGAATGAATACATGTTCCATATTATCAAATGCGCACGTATGAAGCACAGACATTCGTAACAAGTCCAACACCCGTGGATCCCCACCTGCGCCTATCCTAGCAGCGGTAGAAGACAGTGTTAGTTTTCTCCAGTTCCTTAGTAACGATTCCATTGTTGCCACGATCCCAGTGCCTTTCTTACAGAGGAAATAATGGGGAAGTCAGATGTCTTGGACTGGAACCCATGCAGAACCTCCGCGAGGAGCTACTCTAACATCATGCCAAATGTGGTCGAATAATATGCAACGGTGTGGATATTATGAAGAACAAAAGAAAAACAACATATGGACACACACTCATCTTTATAAATTCAAGAGAATAAATATAATTATCGACACAATTATTTGTAGCAACGTAATCAAGCTCCATTCATCTGTTTTCCATTGCCAACCTTATTACGATTCATCACGGCCTCCTATTTACCGGTGTAGGGAAGTTATGTGGGACAGTACTTCCATCTGACACCGCCAGAGTCGCTGGCGTGCCGGCGGCTGGAAGTCAGGTCGATCTACTGCCCAGTGCCTCCTGGAAGCATTCAGTTTCGAGCTGGCCGTGAGCGAGGTTTGGCGGTATTTCTTGTTGGTGGCGGACATGTTTGTGAACTTGCGTTTACTTTGAGTCATTCCGTGCGTGTGTGTGTTCAGGTGTGTTAGTGTTTGCTTTGCTCTTATCTGAGTGTTTTGAAATAAACTTCTGGATTGGGCAGTTTATGTTGTACGGGCTGAGCTGTAAGGTGAGAATCTCATAAGGTAAGAACTATTTCTTAGAGTGGCAATTGAACTGTGTAGTCTACAGTACGTAACAGACAAGGTTATGAAGTTCAAAATACCTAGTAGAACAGGCTGTTTCCTAACCTGCTTCCCCCAGATGTATATAATCCTTTGCTTTCTTCACTCTTTCGAAATTCATTACAGAGGCTGTAGTTTATGAACTGATTATTGGACTGAAGATTGTTGTCCTCTGGGATGTGACACCGTGTAGTATGGTAGAAAGTTACAAACGGCTAGAAGACAGAGGCAGCGTGTGACTCGAAAGCGCTGGTAACTTTGTAGCGGGATGTGAGGTTCTCACACCTGCGGATATGACGCCGTGTAGTCCGTCGAAAGTCAACCGACGAGGCTGTGCTTCCCGCCTGCTTTCACTGGTTACTTGCGCTCCTTATTCTTCGGCCCTGGAGTTGAAGGCGACATGGCCCTCCGAAATGTCAGTTGACTTTCAGTGGACTACATTGCATTATATTCTAGAAGATAGGACTTTCTAGCAGTCTACACGGCGTCACGACCCAGAAGGTAAATTCTAATAGTGAGTGAGTGCGGATGCCAATCTGACAACGTTCTTGAGTTGTTTACAGACGCACTCTCTGAGCTGTGTACAGTGTTCTTGGTGTGTAACAGTAGGACAGTCGTAAATGATAAACCGGAAGCGATGTGAAAGGAAGAGGTCGGGGCCTGACGTAAATCGTGTGTTGAGGACTCTGTAGATGTATGTACATATACACGCCTTCTCTTGTTTTTTTTTGGGGGGGGGCTATGTTGAAAGCCGCTTGCAGTGAAGAGACGTCACTGCGTCGGCTGGTAGGATGAATACTGAGCGATGGATGAACTGTAAAGGATTAGGAAGGAGACGGCCTGAGGAGGGTCTGAGAAAACCGTCATTAAACCTCTTTAAGGACAGTTGGAGTCCCGGCTCGAAATTCGAAGCCAGTACCTCCCTATGCAAGCGTTGAGCGTTACCGCTCGGTTTCTGTTGTGCTGCACGTTCCGTAGGAAAGAATGCGTTCACACTTCATGCTACTAACGATATATATCATGATGGGTTCTTCTGTCTTCTCAGGTATAACGCCGTATAGTCCGGTGAAAGTCAACCGACGTTTCGGAGGACCATATCGCCTCCATCTTCATGCTTCAAGTGTAAGTCAAGTAAGAAACGAGCATGAAGCAATGCCGGCTTCTTGCTTGGATTACTCTTAATCCCTGGAGATGGATTTATGTTATCTCTGAAACGTCGGTTAACTTTCATCGGACTATATGGTGTTGTGTTCTTAACCACCGGTGAGAGGACCTCAAATCCTATGAGATACACCGTTTGTTAGACTTGTCTATTTTGGTTTGCCGGTCACGGTAGCCGAGCGGTCTTCGATCGCTCGGAAGCCGGGATCGTGGGTTCGAATCCCACCCAGGGCATGGATGTTTGTGTGCGTTTTTCTGTGTTTGTCTACAGGTAGGCCTTGCGACGAGCTGATCACTCGCCCAAGGAGTCCTACCGAATGTGTAAGATGTAGTAAACCGAAGTGAAACGGAGAGTTTTATAGAGGTAGGCCTAAGCCCAAATTGGGGCTGTAGCGCCACAGAAAAAAAAATTGTTTTAGTGAAAGGTAAGGTGAAAAGGTAAAGCTATCTCTGTAACAGGCCGTGGAGGCCAATAGGGTCGTGAGACGTCGAAGCTCCCACATTTACTAGACAGTCGGCTCATGGATGGCGGTAAGGTTGTCAGCCTTACGAGCCGGCCGCCCTTTACCTCCCAGGAAGATTCCTGGTACTCATTTCTGTTAGAGGCTGAGTAAACCCTAGGGGCATAGTGCGGCTGGAAGGATTAGGTCAATTGAAAAATTCAGTGGCCTTATCGGGATTTGAACCCGCGACCTTCCTGCTTATAGCATAATGCCTCAAATAATTACGCTACCAGTTTAGTATCTTTGATATATCTACACCCACCACCCAAATGTACACTTCTTATGCTTCTGTAAACGTAATGTGTACATTATATGGAAATATGGGGAAGATGGACTCCTTGAGCATGGCAAGGGTTAGAGCATAACACAAGTTAATTAGTTCATCGAGAATTTGACAGTTTGATTCATCAGATTCCTGAGCATTTCAGTAGAGCATAAATTTGCCGTTTTTTTGTATGATTATGCTGCTCCTATCTTTAGGGTTGAAGTGAGTAGCTGTGTGAGTGTTCACTTCGACACTGCAGATGGAGGCAACGTGTACCTCCGAAACATCGGCAACACCGCCGACATCCACACGGTGCAGACATGAAATAAATTAATGTCAGCGCCTCAATGGCTGAAGTCAGTGAAGTCCACATCCCAACGCTTTACCTTTTTCAGTTCCCATTACTTTATCTCCCCAATTGACCCTTGTCAGGAGGCTGGTTGGGAACTACCTGGGAACCTTCTGAGCCGGAAATTGTTTGTTTCCCCTTTAAGACATAGTATCCCCCCCCACACTTTGTATTCTCTTGTTCTCTCTCCAGGCCTCGAAGTTTTAAAGAAAATTATTAAAAATTACAACCATTTATAATCGTCTATACACCTGAAACTGAGCGTAGTGGTAGAAGGGACTTTCATGCGCATGCGCGATATTTTGCTGACTCGCAACACTGCCGGATGCATCTGTGGCTGCCAGATAGCGAAGTGGTGTAAGACGTGTTCGTCGCATTCTCGTTTCGCTCAAGATGACAGAACGCTTGGAGCAGCGATACTGCATTAAGTTTTGTCAGAAACTTGGGGATACTCAAGCGGAAACAGTCCGCAAAATTCAGCAGGCTTTCGGCAATGATGCAATGGGGGTCACTCAAAGAGTGGTTCAACCGCTTTAAACATGGCCGTATGTCGGCGGACAGTGAGCAGCGTTCCGGGAGACCGTCAACGAGCCGAAATGCTGATGTCATTGAAAAAGTGCGGACACTGATCGTGGGGGACCGTCGTTTGGCCATCCGGCGAGTTTCTGATGAGGTTGGGATCAGCAGAGGTTCCGCAAACACAATTTTAACTGAGGATTTGGGCATGCGACTTCAGAGCTAGCGCAGCAAAAGTTCATTCGTTGAGAGGAAGTAATTTTTTTGTTCACCCTGTGGTTGTGGTTGTGGTTGTCAAATCCGCATAGTAGAAGTGAAATCAAAGCGGGTGGGGAGCCTTCGCCCAAGAATGCAGCCCCCCAGGGGGCCTGTGTGCCCGAGTACAATTAATGGTGTGCCGTTTGTAGTGTCCCGCCTGATTGATGGCCGGAGCCACTGTCATTCCCATCATGCATTGCACCCCCGTAACTTGCACTTCATTGTTTTCAAACCGTGGTCAGCATACCGCCAGATATATCGGCAAGTACTGGACACCGTAGCGTGGTCCTCAGGGCGGTGATTCCGTAGGAGAAACAGGCTTCCTCCATCTTCAATGTAGAGTACGTCGGTGCGTTATCATTTAAAGCCTGAAAGTGGAGTGGAGGGTGAGTGAGAGACACTGAATTGTAGGGGAGGAGGCACAGAAATATATTCTGCCTTAAAGGTTCCCAGGTAGTGCCCATTTGTCCTTCTGCTAGAGGTATATTTGAAAGAGGGTAAAGGCTTACATTGTGCACGTTGTTATGAGCAGAGGAAAGAAGTTGTGTGAGATTTTGATGTTGAGGTTGAGAGGTCTGCATTGACGCGAAAACCCCTGAAGGGAGAGGGAGAAGAAAGAAAATGGATAGGTAATGAGACACACTACATTTGGGGGGGGGAGAAACAGGTTCCCAGGCAGTGACCGCTCGTAACGCATAAGGTCGGAATTAATTGGAAATGTTGCATTAGAGTGAAATGTAATTTGACATTGGGAGGGTACGCGTGAAGCATGCGGTGCGACGTGCAGTTTGGGTGCGGGTGGTACATATAGTAACCAGTAAAGGTAAGGGAAGGTAAAGTTGTCCCTGTACTTAACTGAGTACTACGCCATGAAGGCGTATGGCCTCAGCAGTAGCTGGAAGTGAGTGGTCAGCTTCACCCCCCAGCTGCTTTACCCCCGGGGAAAGAACCACCGGTACCCATTGTATAGTAGGCTGGGTGGACCCCAGAACCGATTTGGACGACGTGGAGAAGAGAGAATTCTTGACCCTACCGGGACTCGAACTCCGACTCCTCAGTCGTCCAGCCCGTAGCCAGTCGCTGTGCCGACTCTATAGTATAACCAGTAGGCTCTAAAAACGGGGAATGAATGAACAGGAATTGGTTCGTGTGTCCACCGACGCGTCTGCAGAAGACGCCTCGTCCGTGAATTAAAGGTAAATGTGACGCCAGGAAATGAGGCAGCAATTAGCGGCGCCAATCGATACGGCCCGTGGGCCGCAGTCACCAGCCCGCAGCAAGAAGCTCTGGGAAGAATATACAGTGCGGTTGCGTTTTGAAATAGTGCGATGCAAAAAGAATATCAAAGAGCCCCACTGCCTCCAGTTGGCCACTAAGGGTTCCTGCTCAGTCCTTTCCAGTTCTCACACTGTGGTTATGAAGATATAGCGCTGTGTAGTCTGTTTCGGAGGAACGTCGCCTTCATCTTCAGGATCGGAGAATAATCGTGAAAGCAGGCAGATAGTTGCCCCTCCTCAGTACCATCTGCCGCTGCGTAGTCCAGCACAGACCTGCACGTAACCCGGAACGTCCTGTCCTGTCAGTCTGCATTCGGAGGGCAGCTCTCAGGAACCGGTTACCGCGTCTCTGCATGCCGATGCTAACAGATCCATTTATGCGGTGTTGACACGTATGCTGTTTTTTTGCATAGTTTTGTTTCGGAAAGTTTGGCAACGTCTATTCCTATCTTTTTACGTTAATCTTTGAACTCCATTGACCTTCGCTGCGCATGTCCAGGTTGAGGCAACCTTTTGTCGCTAGAAGAGAACGTGGTGAGGGGTCATATCATCCGGAAACAGAATTATTGTGGCTGTAAAAACATTTGCCCTGAGATGTACCTAGTTCTCTCAAGCATGCGGCCAGAGCAGGGTGTGACATCGTGTAGTTTGCACGTAGCTTCTCGGTTGAGAAGTATGGCAAGACGCAGCGGGGCAGTGGTTGCAGCTGCATTGCATTGGGCTGGAGGGAGGGTGACACACTGCAGCTAAGCCCTCGTATAACACCATGCACAACTCCCTGTAGACCTTATTTCTGTCAGTGGTCCCCTTTGAGAGCGGTCGGGCTTAAAAATACAAACAGTTTACGTTGTGACAGGTCACCCATTATCAAGTAACAGCCGTGTAGGCAGGCGACAGTACAATAGCCTTTGCTAGGAAACAGCTCTGTGGACACGTTGTTTCCCTGGCAACGAGAGAACACGCAATATTGGAAGAAATGTTTTCTGCGAGGTAGGTGCTGGGTCAATATAAAGAGGATTAGTAGTTCAGTTAATAGTTGCAGTAGTGAGAAGTGAGAAGCTGGTAACTGAGGCCTGGGACAGTTCAGGAACCCAGAGGAAGGAGAACGTCCGCCTTTGGAAGCCTCTACCAAGCAACGGCCAGTGGAGACTGAGAAGACTTCATGTATGCTGCAGTGTGTAACTCAGTGAGACTGCCGTAGTTACTTGTAGTTATGAATGTACCCGTAAGAGTTCAGTAAATCCGATTACCAATCCAAACCCAGTCTGTAGCGCCGTATTGCAGCATTCTGTTGCACTGCAGGCATCTGACTTTGCGGTTTTCTTTTATGTCGTCTACGCGCAACGTCGGCTACTGTTCACTCGTCGTTGTTCTTTAATGACACTACATGTTTCGGCCTAAGCGGCTGTTTCTTTCTCTTATGTCGAGGCCTGGGATTACATCTGCTTATGCGTGTTTACCATCTGTTTTATGGTTAACCCACATAACCGAATAATCCGAGGTAACCACATAAGAGACAGGGACACGCGATAGCGTAGTTGGTTGAGGCACTACTGCAAGCCGGAATGTAACGGGTTCGATTCTCGATGAGGTCATAGGATTTTTCTATTGACCTGATCCTTCCAGCCACGCTATGGCCCTGCGGTCGACTCAGCCTCTAACAGAAATGAGTACCAGAAATATTCCTGGGGGTAAAGGGCAGCCGGCGCGTAAGGCTGACAACCTCATTGCCATCTGTGAGCCAATTGTGCAGAGAAAATGTGGGAGCCTCGACGTCTCGCAACCCAATCGGCCTTCACGGCCTGTTACAGGGATAGCTTTACCTTCTTTTTTAAGAATATGAAATTGCGAGTCTGTAATGCCAAGGCTTGGCCTGGACAACCGACAAATCGGGGTTCGATTTCCGCCAAAGGCAGTGGCGGCTGGGAGGGCCCCTGACCTCGTCTGGATGGCAAGTTGCTTAGTGTTGCTGCTGTGCCGACTGAGCTGAAGGAGAGGGCGCAGACGTGTGTTCTGTGTGCGGGAAGTCAGAAGGAAGTTCGCAGTGGAATGTGGGTGAAGTGGTGCTGCTGTCTCATGTGTGGCGCCAGGGTAGGTCAGTTCTGGGTTCACCCTCCTCAGGCATGGGTGGGGAGGGGCAGGGAGACGAGGAAGAAGGAACCTGGCAGTGGTTATGTCAGTGCTTGTGGTGTACTGTACGAAGCTGCCCATTGCTCACTTAGTGTAGAATCGAATGGTAGATGAATTGATGAATTTTGAAAGTTTTGGAGGGAAGCGGTCGTGACCTGACTTCAGCGCATACACAGTGGGAATGAGGAGAGACGCGATGATCGTCAGTTGGGGTAGTAGCAGGCCAGGCCGAGAGTCGAACCGAGTACCTCATGAATGTAACTGAGGAGTGTTAGTAGCAGTAGTGGAAGCAGAGCCCGGGGTAGCTCAGTGAGTACAGTGACTGAACTACAGGCTGGACGGCCGATTCTCAGTGGGGGCAAGATATTGTTCTCTCGGTCACAGCGCCCAGACCGGTTATAGGGCCCGTCCAGTGCGTACCGGGGGTACAGCGGCAGAGACGTGAAGCTGACCACATGCTTTCATCTAGTGGAGCTACACTTCCACTCCCCCCCTTATATCTTGAAGCCGTTATGCTTGATGGAGGCCAGGGATATCTTTGCTTTTTATCTTTACCACGCCGTGAAGAAGACTGGAGGTATAGATCCACGTATTCATAATTTTAGTATTAGGTGGCGGCGTCCGGACTGCTTCGCCCTCGGGGCAGGAGTCCCCAGGTGAGGCTGGCTGGGCCCAGAGACGGTCTGGACGGTGTGGAGAAGAGTAGGATATGTTGCCCTCGACGGGGATCGATCTGTCAGCCGTAGCAGTAGATTGGAAGAGGACAGAATCATGAAACAGGAGGAATAAGCGGGTAAAATGAAGTAAAGGATAAGATTGCATGGAGCTTGCCCTCCACTCCCTTAATACGTCTCGTGGCGTGGAGCTGAAGTAGTCTCACTGTCTGTTTGGATCCAGTGTTCCAATTCGTTTCTCAGCAATAATCCATTATGGCGGTCGTCCGTGGGCTCGTTGCTGGAGGCCGTGGATTATGAAATTGGCAGATCATTTCGAAAGGCGAAGGAACTCGAAGACAATTGACAGTCGCAGAACAATGACCTTTGCAGGGAAACAGGAGGGGATTTCGAAACAGTTCGTGACGATGATTTGATTACTTGGCCGGCGGAAATAATGGGTAGCTTAGTGATCCAACTGGCTGTGGGCTCTCAGCTGTACAGATTATATATTGTCGAATAATACGAGGGGATTGGGAAGGAGGCTGTCCCAACATTGCGCTGGAGAGTACGAAGGAAACCTCATGAAAATGTCACAGGGCCCAAATTTGAACGTGTTACTTTTGAAGAAGTCCCGTGCGTTACCCCTGAAGACAGCGTGCTAGTTTCCCGAAAACAAAATGGAATAACTGGTGGCATGTAGATGTAAGGTAGGCTGCACTATAGCTCCGGCTCCCCACCTCAGTGGTCCGGGTTCGAGCTCGGGTCCGGTCATGTGGGATTTATGGTGGACAAAGTGGCGCTGGGGCAGGTTGTCTCCGAATACTTCGGTTTCCCCTGCCAATCTTCATTCCACCGACTGTTCCACAATCATCATCACCATCACCTATCATCTGGAGCTGGTACAATAGGCCAGAAGTGGCCGCAGTACCAAGTGGACTCAGTTTCATCCCAGCAATAAAAAAATAATTAGAAATAGATGCAAACTTTAGCCGATCTGACTTCACCGACAAGCGGCGTTCGCTCGGTCAGTACAGTTGGGTTGCGGACTAAAGCCACGGAGTTATTAAAATAGATGTGAGGTGGTATGGTCGTATTCGACGTGGTCACCAAAGAGCTCAATCAAGAAGACGAACCCAAACCCTGAAGAATGCCGTCTTCTGGGGTGTGGTGCCGTGTAGATCTTGTGTAAACCGACGTTTCGGAGGAACGTATCGCCACCATCTTCAGGGTAGAAAAATACACGAGCGAGGAATTAGCGTTAGCGGGTGGTTGGCTGCAGCCACATCCCAGAAGACGGCATTCTTCATTGTCACCGCCGTGAAAACCTCAATCAAATCTCACGAAGCTAAACCCCGTACTTTCAGCTGCTACGCCTGTGCCAACCCACCCACTTTTTGTATATGTATATGAGTTCCGCCGCCGTTGTGCGGTTACTGCACCTGCCGTGAATTTGGGAGATCCTGGGTTCAAATCTTGGCCCCGAGTTGGGGCTTCCTCAGTCTCTCCATGCAAACTTTTGAGCTCGTGAAGAAGTTCTGTCTCCTGGGATATGACTCCTCGTAGTCAGCTGACTACAGGGCGACAGAACTGCTGCATAAGGACCGCTGTGATAACTTGCAAGTCCTCCGTTTCCGCTTGTCTCATGACTTTGGAGGCGAACCCTTCCTTCCGCGTCGTTCCCTGTTCATTATTCACTCCCATCCGTCACTATGTAGCCTGAGCTAAATATGCATCAACTGCGCAGCCCCGCTCCTATTTGTGCTGTATGTAGGCGGCGGGCGGGGTGGAGGGTAGGCCAAATACGGGTGTCAGAAGAACTGAAGGCAAGCCCTTACGGCTTAAATGCAATCTACTTAATGCACTTCACCGGATTAAGCATTCAGGCCCCATCGTTAAGACGCTGCAAGGGGAAGTATCTCAGGCGATTAATTCTGTCTTTCGAAGTGGCTTAAACCCACAGGACGTTTCGAAAATTTGGACACATCAAGTGAAATAGGTAAAGCAATCCCTGTAAGTGGCCGTGGATGCCCCAAGGGCTGTGAGACGTCGAGGCTCCCATATTTTCTAGACAATCGGCTCACAGATGGCGGTGAGGTCAGCCTTACGCGCCGGCCGCCCTTTACCCCCAGGAAGATTCCTGGTGCTCATTTCTGTTAGAGGCTGAGTAGACCCCAGGACCATAGTGCGTCTGAAAGGATTAGGTCAATTGAAAAATCCAGTGACCATCGGGAATCGAACGCACGACCTTCCGGCTTGTGGCATAGTGCCTCAGCGATCTACGCTACCGCCTGGGCCCTATACATCTTCACTTCAGATATCGCATCTGTACCGTGTTCACAACAGCCTGCCACTGGTACCTATCCTGAGCCAGATTAATCAATTCCACACTTCCCACTCATAACAAGGAGATCTCGTGTTCAGAACTCGACCTGACAGCCGGTCATTGTGATGAAGAAGGATTTTGATGGTTTTCCTCAGTCCCTGCATATAAGTTCCGGGATAGTAGGCCACGACCGCTTCCTATGGCATGTCTTCCAATCATTCTGCCCTTCACCGGTATAGCCTGAGCTTAGGAAGTGCCGTTAAATTAATGAACGTTAACTCACAATGTGTTCCTCTGCGCCTGTCCATTCGCATGCTTGAAGATACAAACGACAATAATTTTGGGGCGAGTGTGATATCTTTCCTGTTTATTTATGTCTGCAACAGAGAAACACGAATGCCGTTGAACACCTGTTAAGAATCTCGCACTGCTTCCTGTTACCCCTTTCATTTTTATTGAATACAGCCCGTTCATCTGTGTTGAGACTCATAATCAGAGCAGAAATTATGAATATTAATGCCAAAGAGTTTAGATGTAAAGACGTTTACGTTCCGTATCACTCAGACATAGTCTTTGCCTTGTTCTGAGAAGCCCTCAGATCTTTTTATGACCCCAAAATACCCCGAGCTGGCTGGCATAGCGGCAAACTGTGACCCGCAGCACGGGTCCGGTCCGTGCGAGGTGTCCATCCGGCCAGCGGAGCTTGTGTGAAACTTTGCCTATAATATTACTGTCAATTTATGACATATTTTTAAAATTAAATTGAAGAATCGTGTCAGCGGTTGTAAGCAGCAGCTTCTGTCGCAGGCAATAGCATCTGCTGCGCTTATTGTACTTTCACGTGTATGAGTGACTGTAGAGGGGGTTTGGATCGGTGACTGGATTTATTGGCCACTGGAGACCGTAACTACAAGTAATTACAGCGCTGTCGCTAATTCACACTCCACAATTCACTGCAGCAAGAACTAAGTCCACTGTATCTTCACTGGTTGTCACCTGGCAACGGCTTCCAACGCCGTAGCTTCCTCAATTCCCGTGTTCACGTCCTTGCTGGCGGCCATCTTGTACCAACTTCCCACTCTTCTGATTGATTCCACTGACTGAACTTTAGACTTGTCCTGCTTATTATTATTGTTCATTTGTTGCGTGACGCATGTCACATGGACCACATAGATAACACCGCTCCCCAGTTAGTCAGTTGGTTCGTCTTAGGAATCTGTTGCTTAGCAACGGACGTTATTTACAGCCATTACTTAGCAACGGGTCTGTATGTTACTATACGTTTCGGCTTGTTAGAAAACATTTAAAAATGTTGCGCTGACCTTTTTCCGGCCCAGAGAAACAATTGAAATCCATAATTTGGTCCTTTGGCTATAGCATTTGCCCACCCCTGGACTGCCTAGACTTATAGTGTTTGCGAAGTGCTCGGTAAATATCTCGGTCGGGGAACTTGTTATCGTGACCGAGGTCTTTCGTGGTTGTCCTCAGTTTTGAGGACAACAGAGTAATACTTTAAGTCGGTGGTTCTCAAACTTTGTCAGACCGCGGCCCGGTAAATTCTTTTCTCTATAAGACGAGGGTCCGGTATAATTGGTAGTGGGCCGCGGCCCGGCGGTTGAGAAACACACGTTCGCTTCCTTCCTTATCTTTTCCGTTCATTTCAGCCCGCAACTCAGTGCTGTGTAGTTTGAGTGTCTGATCGTGTCGTTAAAAACGTGCAGGTTCGTGGTTAAGGTCAACTTGTCCCTGTGCTTACCTGATCAGGCACTACGCCATGAAATCGTGTGGGGGAGTGGATGTATAGATCCACATGTTCTTGACCTCGGCACTAGCTGGAGGTAAGTGGACAGCTTCACGCCCCTGCCGCTATATCCCCGGTACTCAGTTGGATAGGAGGCTGGGTGGGTCCCAGACCCGTGGAGAAGAGAAATTTCTTGACGCTACCGGGACTCACACTCCGACCCCTTGGTCGTCCAGCCCGTCTTCAGTCACAATACTAACTACGCTACCCCGGCTCCTGCATGCTCGTGGGTATAATGTAATATTCTTAAATGTTATTTTAGGTTTTAAGTGTCGAAGTCAACTCGACCCCCTGCTTGGGCGGCGTTAGCTGAGGTGTGAATGGGTGAGGACTGGTAACTCCGCTGGTAAAGGTTTGGCTCTGCCTCAAGGGTCGCAGTAACGGGGAAACACACCGGTCATGCGCCATTTCGCTTAGTGGGGGGTGGAGTCCAACTGGGTCCATTCTGCACGGCGGCTACTGATTGGCCTATTGTAGCCTGCCCCGGGTGATTATGATGATGGAGAATTTGGTGAAATGAAGATTGGCAGGGGAAAACGAAGTACTCGGAGAAAACCTGCTCCACCGCCACTTTGTTCACCACAAATCCAACTTGACCAGACCCCGGGTCGCCGCGGTGGGAAGCCAGCGACTAACCCGTTTGAGCTATGGCCATACGACAAGCCACAATGATTCACGTTGATAGTGAATGGATTTGCTTTACTTCGCCACGTGATACTCTTCACAGTGAGTTACTGAATTCGCAGAAGCGACGGGGCGTATTGAGGCGCTAGACATCTGTCTCGCGTCACTTTAGCCGCGTCTGGTGTTAACTGTTGTAACGAACTTCCGGAGTCGCAGAGCGCTTCCGTTGTCCGGTGAAGTTTACCCTGAGATGCCTCGTACCACCGACACATCACCTCTAAGCAGTGACATCCGACGCCAACACCAGTGCCTCGTCGCCAGTTTGCTGGGTTCGAACACAGTTCCTCGTCCCTACGTCTGATGTAGGTATTCCTATGGGTTAAGAGTAACACAATTCGCGTTATCCTGTGTAATGCAGTCCCGTATGCGGAAGCCATCGCACCGGCTGGACTCCTCTCGGCCTGGCTCGTGGAGGCAGAAACTGCCTCGTACTCAGACTTCCTGCTCCAGACCCCACAACTGAATTCCAAGCCCCGCGACATACTCGCTCACTCAAGCCTCATTAATAAACAAAAAAATATAGACAAGCGATTAAACATGCCTATAATTTTATGCGCTTACAAGGTGGTACATTTTGAGGAGCAAAGCGATTTGCTGGCCGCGCAATGGTTTCTGGGACCGCTCGTAGCGACTATCTCTGCCTTATCTTATCTGTGACCTCGGAGCTGCCGCGGCTGTCGTGACGTCCGGCCAACGAGGAAGCAGGCCCCTACCGAGCGTACAGGTCGCCCGCAGAGCTCGGCCTCACCAGAAGGCAGTGGGCTGTCTTGTGACTGAAATCGGACGATTTTCATCAGTTCGGCTACCGAAGCTCACACTTTGACGTGCAAACATGGCGGCCATGCGGAAGTGGTCTGTACAGCGCCGAGTGGCAGGATGAGGGATGAAGTGGTTAAGGATCTGGAAGGAAGCGGTGGTGGCCCAGTGGGGATACTACCCGGGAATTTACATTGAAAGACTGAGTACCTCAGCCAGGAGAGCCGAGATTTGAACCAAGCGCCTTCCGAATACGAGCCTATAGCATTACCGCTGCTCCATCCCCCCCGGTGCGATCACGTGGCCAGTATTGTAAACAAGAAATTCGGGGAACTTACGAATTTAATGGCTCCTGCTTGCCTTTAGAGCCCAACCTTTCATCTGTAGACTGAAGAAGGAAACGTCAAATACGGTCGATATTTGCAACTTACTGCTTAGTGATGTCAGTTAGTTAGTTTGTTGGTTGGCTAGATAGTTCATGTTGTACATATTTATGCAGTTTATTGGTAATCTTTTCAGCCATGAAGTTCGTTTGAATAATATATAAAAATTCAGTCTGTACCTCACAGGAAATACTCCGTCTCCATAGCAACGACCAGTCATTTAGTACTGTTTAGGGAAACAGTCGTTGTTTATTGTCAGACTCGCGCTAAACACATAAATACACTCTGTGGACAGAATACAAATTTTTTTCTTCTTCAAATATTAAAGCAGGCGGTACGTATAGTTACCACTGCGATTCAAACGGGTGTTCTCGGCTGAGTACTAATGCGTTCTGTTGGCCGCGCCATAGCTCAAGCGGTTAGTCGCTGGCTTACCACCGCGGCGGCCAAGGTTCGATCCCGGGTCTGGTCAAGTGGGATTTGTGGCGGACAAAGTGGCGCTGGGGCGGGTTTTCTCCGAGTACTTCGGTTTCCCCTGCCAATCTTCATTCCACCAAGTTTTCCATCATCATAATCAGCCGGAGCAGGCTACAATAGGCCAACCAGTGGCCGCCGTGCCGAGTGGACCCAGTTGGACTCCACCCCCCACTAAGCGAATAAAATGCGTACTGTTTCCAACAGATAGCTTAGTTTCGTGTCGCGGTTTGCTTGCGGCTCGCGGACCATGTGCTGAAATAAGAATGTAAATGCTGAGAAGGCGATAGAAATGCTGGGGGGGGGGCTGAAATGTGAAGTAGCCTCCGAATAATGAGGGTAATTTTAGGCGTGATTTACGACGGACGGACGGACAGTGGGGACCCGCGCTGCAGATTGACTGCGACCGCTCGACAGATGGTGTTCAGAACCATCAGACCATAGCAAAGAAGTGAAATTGCAATGGCTGCAGGATGCGAGCCAAGTAAGTAGGGAAAATGCAAGACGTGAAACCAGCAGGCATTTCAGGAACAAAAAGAGGGAATATCTGAAAGACAAAATTGATGAGCTTGCAATGAACAGTAAGAACAAGAATATTAGAGACCTGTTTAGAGGAATAAATGACTTTAAGAGGGATTACCAGCCTAGCAGTAACTTAGTGAAAGATGATGACAGTGATATGCTTGCAGATTCCCCGCAACATTTTGAATAGGGGGAAGTACCGCTTCTCTCGGTTATTGAATGTACATAGGGTCAGTGCTGTTAGGCAGACAGAAATGCACACAGCTGAGCCGTTAGTACCTGATCCTAGCCCTTTTGAGGTTGAAATTGATATTGTAAAATTGAAACGGTATGTATCTCCAGGTAGTGATCAAATTCCGGCAGAACTTATTCAAGCAGGAGGCGAAGTATTACATTCTAAGATCCATAAGCTAATTAATTCTGTTTGGCATAAAGAAAAATAGTCTGATCATCGGAAGGAGTATGTTATTGTACCAGTTCACAAGAAGGGTGATTAGAACTGACCATACTACTGCGTGCAAACGTACTGTCACGTATAAGGGCTAGGCGTGACTAATAATTGTGGGTTCGAGATCTGATCGTTGGCTTTGTTGGACATCTATCTTACAGTACAGTTGATCATAACAGCTGACACATGGAACTCCTTAACGGCGTCTGTCTGTCTGACGAATCTCTCTCAGTTGTCTGACTCTCGGACTGAACTAAGTTCATGCGGACCGAATAGAGAACACACAATCGGACAGTTAATTCCTCTGTTATTCTATGTTACGACGAAACGTGTGACAGTCTCCGGGCAAGGCGTTGGTTTATACAAGTGTATTCGTTGCCCCGGAAACGTTTTTCATCTAGCCGTTGTCTAGCAACAGACCTCACTGCTGTGCTTCTCTGACTGCGCACTTCTGGATTTCGTGCGCCATGTCACAATATATACAGGCGATATTCCAGAAACCACTTTTTCATATCCGGGGACCCAAAACCTTTAAATACATCAAATTCTCGACAATTTTTTAGCACTCACAGTGTGTACCCGTATGTACCACGCGCACGGGAAAGTGGGAAGTAAGTTTATCGTTATGCCGAGTCAAGTACCACCACACGAAGGCGTTTGGAGTGGAGGTATAACTCCACGATTATTGAAGTTGGCACTAGATGGAGGCGAGTGGTCAGCTGAAATGCCCAGCCGCTTTATCCCCAAGGAAATATCCCCCCGGTACCCAGTGGACAGGAGGCTAGGTGGACCTGAGAGCCGGTGTGCTCCCTGTGGAGAGGAGAATCGAATCCCGGTCATCGAGCCCGTATCCCGTTGCTAAAGCGACTGAGAACTGCAGACTGTACGTTAACGTGTTTTGTAATGGAACGCGTGGGTATAGTTTGGAGAAATTCATAGGCACACAGACAGCATGGTGATATCATATCCCCACTTTCTTTTTTAATAAGGAAAGAAGGGTTAAAATTCCCATAGAATAACAGTAAATGCTTTGGCAAACCTATTTCTTCTGTTCTTAATTTAAAATAACCCACTTCCCATCGCTTAACCTCTCTCATTTCCCAACGCTTTACCTTCTTTGCAACCTGCCTTTACCAGGACGAGCGAGCACTGGCTGAGAACCTTCAAAGCCAAGAAATCTCTCTATTCCCCCATTGTTCCGTAAAATGTGACGTGTGTGTCTGTGCTCTCCCTCCCACTTTCCCTTCTCCGTCTCTCTGTCCCAAGTTTCAAAGTGACGGTACTTAAAGATGGGAGGGAATCAGTGTTGCCAACACACAAAATCATTTATTCACGTCTACCTTGTTAGGAGTCCCGTAACGAGGGCAGCACCGTCGCCTCGTGTTGGAGGGGAATTATTGGCTTCGTTTATTTTCTTCTTGGCTGTGAAGCGTCTGTCAGGGCGGCTGCACCACTTGCTGTCATCTCTCTTCGCTTCGAAACTTCCCATGCTGTGGCACTTGTCGTCAGGGGAGATCCGATCTCCGGTCTCCTGTTTCATAAACATCCAGCTATTACTAATTGACCCATACTGGACGAGCTCTCACAAGGAAATCACTTTTGTAGGACGTGCAGTGATAACCAGCTTAGCATCTACATCTGTGTATGGGGTCCCGTGACGAATAATAACGGGTTCTTTTACAGTCACTCTTAATCACAATCAGTTGTAGCGCTATCGCTAGTCTACCCAATTCACAAATCACTAGGACAGGCTGCCCGCGTCCTGGCAACGGATTTATCAGAGTAACTATCACGTAAAATCACTACGAAGTCTTCTTGCCATTTCCTGCAGCTACCAGTTCCGAAGACTCGACCAAATTCTCTTCCGACTGCTGTTCTGTGTTCCTACAACTGCCAGCTTCACGGTCAGTCAGTCAGTCAGTCAGTCAGTCAGTCAAGTCTTTCTTGGTCTTGAGCCCCATCTGGGACTCATGACCAGATATTTATTACTGTTTGACAGTTACGGTCTTGTTTTTGTGGGGCGCCCTCTCTGACGAGAGGACGGGTCTGTCTTTTGTATATGCCGCTGGCCTTGTCAGCGCAGTCTTTCTTAGGTCCGAGTCCCTTGGGACTCGCGAACATAGTTTACTCTCTCAGATTTGAGACTCCCCTTTTCGTCGCCTCCTACGACTCGCAGGGTCGAGGTGGAGGTTGTGAATACGGTGATGAACCTTGTGGTTCCGTAAAATGATATGAATTTCTTCAGTAGCGAAGTGCTTATCGGCCGCACAAGAAGGACTCCGCCCTTTGGAGCTAAATAATGGTCCTGAATCTACCCCGTCACTGCTGGTAACGTCTGCCAGACTACACGGCGTCACATCATAGAAGGCCGTGCTCAAAGTCAACCTGTTTGTACAGTTTTATCAGACGGAATTTCCCAGTAGCCATGGAGAGGAAGGCAGGCATGCAAAGTTGTTACATGGCAAGATATGACACTTCTTTTTGATAGGACCATAACCTTCTTAGATAGACGGAACATATCTGCATGCAGGACATTGCATAACAGATTAAGAAACTGAAAAAGTGGCCAAGGTCCAACAATGGGGCTGTAGAGCCATAGATAGGACATTACATAATTGTCGAGGCCCCCTACACTTCTGTGCAGGCCACATTCTGTGTTTTATGAGGCTCTGACGTTTCATAGGTGGAATTTGTCTCCAATTATTCCTGACGTAACTAATGTAGAATTTGAAATTAAACAGATTGGCAAGATTTGACATGTAGCACGCATGGGAAGTTTCGGTTTTGATACCTCGCAGGACGAAACGTGTCAGGGTAGTTGTTAAATGCTCGTGATAATATTAAAAATGGGTTTATACGAAGAGGTTGTGAGGGTGTGATCCTGCATAGGTGTAAATCCAGTGGTGTGTTTTTGTGTCATGAACGTATCCGAACAGAAACGGAATTTCTTGACCCGCTCTGAAATTATGAAGTTGTCAAAGAAAATCCTGTATCGTCGGTAGAAATCTATCGACGTTTCAGATACTCTTCAGAGTAAAAGAATAAGCCAAGCAAGCAACCGGTAAGAAGCGAGTACACGCATAGCAAACTTCCTCCCTTGCTGTCTGTTGCTTACTTTCTTCGCTTGCTCGTCGATCCTAAAGATGGAAAGTATGTTCATCCGAAACGTCGGCAGATTTACCGGACCCGACGGTGTCACGTACCAGAAGATAGCGCTTGCCATTTTGTCGCCTCCGTCATTAATATTTTTCGTGTTTACGGCGTCCGTTCTAGGTACAGTGCTGTGGCATTGCGTGCCTGTGACGTCATCTGCATAATCCATTACGAAAACATTAGTTCCTGTAGACCGCTTGTAATTCACATGCAGATTCGCATCTAGCAGCTGCGTTAGTCTGCGTTAATTCCTGCTTATCTGCGACTCCACTTATCCCCCTTATTGCTCTTTATAGTTCTCTCCTCTCCTCTCTTCATTACTTCATCATTGCCCACTTCCAACAGACCCGCTAGAGTACTAGACTGTGTCTGCAACATTTCTGAGGCTGCGTCACACCTCGAGTAGACAACCTTACGGAAGTAAATTCCCCTGTGTGTTGCAAATAGAAACTAGTGACTCTGATGGTGACGTATGTTTTAGACACAGCACATTGTTGCTGGACCTTCTAGTTCTGGGGCACGCGGTGGCGTAGTTGGTTGAGGCACTATGTTACAAGCCGTAAGGTCGCCGGTTCGAGTCCAGACGAGTTCATTTGATTTTTCAGTGGACCTAATCTTTCCAGAGTCGGTTCGCGGTCCGGCGGTTCAGAAACTGTAGTGACGATAACATTGACCCCACTCCCCTCAGAGAGGAACATTGCAACAGGTCGGTATATGCTGAGAAAGCAGACAGCAGCATGGGGGTCGTGGAGGTGAATATTGTCATGCCTGTGATTAGACTGTACGTGTGAAGTCCTGATAGGAGGGTGCTGATTGGGTTCATCTAGTTCAAACTGTCTCCTACGGTCCCTAGTGGACCCTGGATGATAGAGGCAGGAAGTTCCTCCGAAACGCCGGGCACCCGTCTACCGAACTTTACCGCGTTACAGACTTACCGCTGTGAGAACCGGCCGGAAACTTCCGGTAGCACGGGAGGCGGGGGAATGTGAGACTGTTAGCTTCTCAAGAAGGACTCTGTTTCACAGTCGGTCGGTTACTTAGGACAGACATTGTGCCGTAACTGTACCCGAACCCAGGACCTTGCATCGCCCCGTTACGAGTGCCTGTCCACAGTGGCTACGTGCCATGCAAGTCGCGTGGCGTCCCTAGCGGAAGTGACGACATGTCGGCCGATGTGGCCCGCAGCTAGTGGTCCGCAAGACACCGGTAACCCGCTGTGTGCAGTTTCTGTTTCTCTGTGACGGTTGAGGTGCTCTGAGTTGACAGATGAGCCCACACTGCGTGTCGGGCTGTATTTGTCATCCCTCGAGGAAGGGGGAGGGTCATGATTTCGAAAATAGGCACCTACTGGCTGTGCTGACGTTGCCCATGGGTTTATTTAGTTTTTTTTTCACGTGAGGCAGGATGGGCGGTGACGTAGCCGGGATTAGAACCGAGAACCTCACGAATACAAGTTTAAAGCGTCCCCTCCATTCCGTCTGGGAAATGCTTCCACATCGCTTCACTTGTAGCATTCGAGGCCACATTAACCCAGCAGCTGATAGGTGGGTGCAAAAGAACCAGCTGTTTCTAGTCAGTAAACCCTTATGTGATATTCTCTGTAATTTGCCTGTATAATTTAATTTGGTCGGAGAAGCATGGACGCCATTATGTCAATTGGCGGCGCTGTTTGGTAAAGGTGACATGAACATTCCATCTGATGTTTGTGATTTCGCGCCCAAAATCACGCGTTCTTCCCCNAATAACACTCAAACTGAGAAATTGAAGCTTACTCATCAAATTTGAAAAAGACGAAGAAAAGGTTTTGAGTGAGAATTCGAATCGCACCCAAGAAGCTCTGCCGCAACACTTTAACATCCTTGGTTGCTGTACATATTGGTAACGGTGCTGGGTAAATTTCATATTATTGTCGCGTGACGGAGTGTGACTACACACGGGTTTTGGATTGATGACCGGACTTATTGGACCCTTTGATACACAATACGTGACTATATTTTACATTTTACTATTACACATAGTGTTCACAGTCACTTTTTCAGTAATCGTTACTTGGTAGCGGCTTCGAACGGCGGAAGTTCACCTTCCTCTGTGTTTCTTAACTATCCTCCTCCTCAGCTACCAGCTTCTAACAGGAACAGCTCACACGATTGAACCCCAGTAGTACTCTGACTAACTTACCCACTAAAAGGGGGGTGGTTGCCTAGCAACGGGTCCACATGTCATGATATCTTTGGGTGTTCTGTATTAGGTCTGCGGCAGGAAACGGAAGTGTTTGTGCATTGTATTACATGTACAGTTCTGAATATGAAATTGCGGCAAACGTTTGTGCCGTCCTTGAGGTAGTCAAGTTGCAGCAAACTGTATTACCGAAGCAGTGCTGCCAACGTGAGCTCAAACTGCAACTTGTTTCCAGGAGGCGCGCCATGTGCTGACACGGTTCCCACAGCCTTCTCAACAGAACGGCCCACGCTTCTGACTGCACGCTACTCGACATCTTATCTAATTATAGCTCTCATCACGTTGCGAACAGAAACGCCCCCAACGCAGTGCTGCCAACTGAAACAGAGGGCGGTTACAGGATGCGCCGCAAAAATGCGCACAGCTCTTGTTTCATGCTGACGGAGCTTGAAATTAATCTGACTGACGTCCATGGAGCTGAATCCTTGTTGAGAAGCTGCCAGTGGCTCAGCTATTCAAGAAGTTTCCCAACATTTCATTTAACCCGAAGGTTCATTACCATTTTCCTGTTCTGAGCCAGACGAATTCACTTCACATCCCATCGTATTTCTCTAGGATCCATTTTAATGTTATCCTCCCATCTGTGTCTAGATCTTGGTAGTGGTCTCCTTACATCAGGGTTTCCTACCAAAACTATGTTTACACTCTTGTGCCATGCATGCTACATGTTCTGTCCATGTCGTGGTCTTTAACTCGATCATTCTAATAGTGTTAGGCGAGGAGTTGTGAAGCTCCTCGTTATGCAGTCTCGTGCTCCGTAAGACCAGACGTTCCTCTCAGCACCCGGTTCTTAAACACCTCCACTGTACGTTTGTCCAAGTTTGGTACGTGTAAAACCGCGGCACTGAGCTAACTGAGAGCAAGGATTCGCCGAATTTGATTTCTCTAAATTTACTCGAGATTATGCGTTTCACTTGTTAATGTCGTTACCGAACAGTAGAGCCTCCGCACATTTTAACTTGGTGTCTTGGTTTTGTCTTCCATTCTGCTGCCGACATTAACACATGCTCGTAAATGTTGACAGTTTTGTCCTCACCGCACAACAGTGGGTACTATTCTGACATTTGCCTGGAGGGGCTGAGGAATGACACGATAACCATAGCCAAGATAAATGCCCCGGCCGAGGCTCGAACCGGGCACCTCTCGAAGCTTTGCCTGCTGGAGAGGGCTCAGTGACGGCGGAGTGCAGTTGCTTAGCAACGGGCAGTGAGACCGGTTCTCACGATGCGCAGGCGCCAAGTGCAGCTGCTGTTTGCGTCTAGCCGGTCCTACCTACATCAGCTTCAGTTTGTTTCAGCCCTTATAGTTGCTAGGAAGCCACGGTAGCTCACTCATGGGCTCTGTGGGCTGCTGTACCCAATATGGGCTTTGTGGGGTGTTGTGTCCAGTTCCCGCACCGTTGTGTTCCTTAGTGTCCTTCAGAACACCGGGCGATGGACGAAGTCCAGCACCACTGTCAGAACCCTTTAGAACCTACAACTGGATGGTGCTGATTCTGTCTTGATAACCCTCGAGCGGGGTGCCTAGTTCTAGTCGGGGTATCGACCAACTTGACTGACATTTGTCGTGGTTTGCTTGAGTCTTTCCAGATAAGTACCTCAATAAGGTATATGATCTGCTGGTTCTTTGCTTGGCTTACTCTTAGAACCTGAAAATGGAGGCAATATGTTCTTCCGAAACGTCGGGCTATGTGCAAGCTACAAAGAGTTACGACCGAGGAGACCATATACTTCAGGAAGCCCCCAGTCACATGATTTCGTCACAAAATACTGATCAGCCCTTGGGGGGGGGGGCTCAGAACTCGTGTGTGGCTGCCCGAACTTGAAAGCAGTTCTCGACTCGACCCCTGGATCGCACGGGAAATGCAGCCCTCCGTACAGCAGTCAAGCAGGTGGCCTTTCTGACAGATACGGGATGGCCATGGAAATGTTATCTAGGCCAGCCATGAATACTTTTCCGAGTAATCTGGACGTAAAAACAAGATAGGAACTGCCATTTACGTAACGAATAAAGTGGGCCGAATCAGGCTTGGTGTCAATGTAGCGAGGGGTGACGGACGGACGGATTTCTGAAGGCTGGGACGTGACGCTTGCTTTACGGCGCTGTCGGCGAGTTAGAATTACAGTCAATAATGAATTTGGAAGGGAGAGGCTGTCATCTAAAGGTAATATCCGGAGGATATTTGTCTGGAGGAACTGAACAAAACCACGAGAAATCTCAGGATACCCTGTTTCCTGGCCGAGGTACCAACTGCTTACGTACTGGATATAGGCAAGAAGCGTGAGGCGCTGTTTAGTCTCGTACGCAGATGCCAATATTTCGGAATAAGTTTCCGCATCCATCTTCAGGGCTGATGGCCGAGAGAATGGTACAGTTGTAGGAAGTGGGAGGACCAGTATTTTCTTATTAGAGGACACGTTTTGACCATCTTAATTAATTGCTAACTCCACGGAGCAGGGACCTCCATGAGAAGTTAGTAGTTGCTCTACCACTTAAGAATCTCCCAGCATCTCATGGTACCCGAATGTTCGTTGCCGTTTTCACAGAATCCTACCGTTGGGCTATATCGTGCGCCAAATTAATCCAGTCCATACCCCGCCGTCCCGTTTCTTTTAATATTATCCACCCCTTCTAGGCTTAAGTCTACTCAGTGGTCCCTTTCCTTTAGGTCTTCCAACCAAAACTCCATATACATTCTTCCCATTCTTCTGACTACTTGTTAGTGAGTGATTTCGCGGAACGCAGTTTGAGAAACACTGCATTTGTCAGCTGCACTTGTCAGCTGCACTTTGCGCCTGCTGACAGTGTATGAGTGTGGAGTGCACAGGCTCAGCACCTGTCAGCTGCACTTTGCGCCTGCTGACAGTGTATGAGTGTGGAGTGCACAGGCTCAGCACCTGTCAGCTGCACTTTGCG
>NW_019729232.1:85501-152762 GCF_002891405.2 Cryptotermes secundus
CACTTTGCGCCTGCTGGCAGTGTACTAGTGTGGAGTGCACAGGTTCAGCATCTGTCAGCTGCACTTTGCGCCTGCTGACAGTGTACGAATGTGGAGTGCACAGGTTCAGCACCTGTCAGCTGCACTTTGCGCCTGCTGACAGTGTATGAGTGTGGAGTGCACAGGTTCAGCACCTGTCAGCTGCACTTTGCGCCTGCTGACAGTGTATGAGTGTGGAGTGCACAGGCTCAGCACCTGTCAGCTGCACTTTGCGCCTGCTGACAGTGTATGAGTGTGGAGTGCACATGCTCAGCACCTGTCAGCTACACTTTGCGCCTGCTGACAGTGTACGAGTGTGGAGTGCACAGGTTCAGCACCTGTCAGCTGCACTTTGCGCCTGCTGACAGTGTATGAGTGTGGAGTGCACAGGCTCAGCACCTGTCAGCTGCACTTTGCGCCTGCTGACAGTGTATGAGTGTGGAGTGCACTGTCGGGTGACAACATTAAAAGTTTTCGATGTACGAGTGTGAATCTGAGAACGTTGTGGTTGGCGAGTGAAGTAAATGTTGGGTTGGGGGGGGGTTCCCGTTGGGGCACATCAGCGGATGGGGGGCGGTTGAATGCTGTTTGAGTTGCATTAGATCGGGGACCTCCCGTTGCGAACGTCTGTCTCACTGATTTATTTCCTTTTAACCAGCGCTGGCAAAGAAGCGAATGAAGGCGTTGCCGTGGCGGCGACGACGCCTTCCGAGCTCATGTTTCTTCACGGTGGAGGAAATCGCCTTTTTTTCTTAGCTACGCAAGTTCCTCAGGGGCATTGTGCTACAAGCCGGAAAGTCGCGGGTTCGATTTTCGATGTCGTTAGATTTTTTCACTTGACCTAATCCTTCCAGCCACACAATGGCCCTGGAGTCGACTCAGCCTCTAACAGAAATGAGTACCAGGAATCTTCCTGGGGGTAAAGAGCGGCCGACACGTAAGGCTGGCAGCGTCGCCCCCATCTGTGAGCCGACTGTCTAGAGAAGATGTGGGAGCCTCGACGTCTCACAGCTCTGTGGACCTCGACGGCCTGTTACAGCGTTTGCTTTACCTTTGCCATGTGGAGGTATGTGGTCAGCTTCATGCGCCGGCCGATTTGCCTGCGCGGAAAGAGCCCCCGGGACCGATTCATTAGGAGGCGAGGTCTCGACGCTACTGCATAGCTTCAGTACAGTTCCCCACCTAGTGATCTCAGCCCACAGTAGTACGGCAGGGACTACCGTGCAAACTTCTGAGGTAGCACTTGAAAGCAACATGCTCAAATGCTGTGTGGTTTATCTAGGCCAAGATTACGTAACGTCGTAAGATTTGTTCTGTAATCAGCCTGTAAGAAATTTATACAATACGAAAAGAGAAGCTGGAAATAGGAGCAGAATTTGTGCGGAGAATATTTGGACCGGAGAGAGATGAAGTGACAGTAGGATGGAGAAAACTGCACAATGGGGAGCTTCATAACTTGTACTCTTCTCCAAGTATAATTAGAATTGTGAAGTCAAGGAGGATGAGGTGGGCAGGGCATGTAGCACGAATGGGGAGAAGAGGAATGCATATACGATAGTGGTGGGAAGGCCGGAAGGAATGAGACCACTGAGAAGACAAAAGCGTAGATGTGCGGACAGTATTAAAATGGATCTTAGAGAGATAGGATGGGATGGTATTGAGTGGATTTATCTGGCTTATGACAAGGACCATTGGAGGGAACTTATGAACACAGTAATAAACTCTCAGGTTCCATGAAATATTGGGAAGTTCTTGAGTAGCTGCACAATTGGCTACTTCTCAAGAAGGGCTCAGCTCCATGAGTGAGTGAGGTGACAACGAATAGCACGGTCTTTCGGGTTGTAACGCCGCATAGTTTGGTTGAATTCAACCGATGTTACAGAGGAAAAAATCGTCTCCATTATCAGGGCCGAACAACAAACCAAGCAAGAAAACGGGTAGCAAATAGAGCTGTCACTTCAGAAATGTAGTCCTTGGCCGTAGAATAATATTAAAATGGATCATGTAGGAATATGATATTTGGATTGGATTAAACTTGCTGTACATGAGATCTCTTGCTGAGATTTTGTGAACACGGTAATGAACGTTTCAAGGCCTTGAAATTGAGAACTTCTTTCCACGCCATAATGAAGTGACGTAAAGAAGTCTGTACGTTCTGATGTGTGGGAGTCACGTACTGCAGAAGCGAGTGTGCGGGAGGCCTCGTGTGCAGTCCGTGAAGGTGACAGCAGGTGTTATCAGGTGTCCAGTAACATTCGAAGCGGATAGACATTATTAGAACTTGGTTATCGGCAGGTGAGGTCGGCAAATGTGTCAGCCATTGTGAAATGCCCTTCATACGGGTAAAATTCAAGGGGAAATGTGACAGTTCCCATCTGTAGCTGCGGTTTCCAGACACTCTTCCACAGTTCTGCCCTCATATCGCAGCAACTGAGGGCCAGTTCCACTTTCCACTCTGTGTACATGCTGCGGACACTGCAAGTGCAACTTGATATAATAATAATAATGAAAAGTAGAAAAGAAGTAAAGGTATCCCTGTAAGAGGCTGTGGAGGCGCATAGGGTTGTGAGCTTAATTCAATTCAATTCGTGTTTATTTACGTGCACACTTAACAGCAAAGAGGCCNAGCTAGCCTCACTCACTGGACCCAGTGAGTCCTCACCTGAGTACGGAAACAGATCCAGTTTCCGAAACGTCGTGTTTTTATTAGTTATCTTAAAAACCAGGACGATGGATGAAGTCCGAAAACCCAATATCTCTGTGTGTTATACACCATCGTCAGAATCCTATAGTAACTACCAATAAAGATTCACTTCAGAAAAAGTAGAGTTGTAGCTATACGTGTTGTATTGCGACTTACCCCAGGGATACAGTCTCACACGTATACACAGTGCGTGGGCTATACGTGTTGTATTGCGACTTACCCCAGGGATACAGTCTCACACGTATACACAGTGCGTGGGCTATACGTGTGGTATTGCGAGTTACCCCGGGGATACACTCTCACACGTATACACAGTGCATGGGCTATACGTGTTGTATTGCGACTTACCCTAGGGATACACTCTCACACGTATACACAGTGCGTGGCCTATACGTGTTGTATTGCGACTTACCCCAGGGACGTGCTGTGACGGTTGTGAGATGGCCTCCTATATGCGTTGCATTAGCTGTTTTATCGACTGAAACGTGACCGGAAGGAAGTCCAAATGATTCAGTTATTTGGCTACAGTTCTGATAAACCCGTACGGAAGTTTCATGATAATTGTTGAGGATTACTTTGAAGTGCCTATGTTAGGTTCTGTATGGGTGTGAAACTTGGTCTCTGACAGTAAGGGAGGAACATAGACTCATTGTGTTTGAGAACAGGGTGCTGAGGAGAATATTTGGACTGAAGGGAGATGAAGTGACAGGAGGTTGGAGGAAACTTGCTTGTACTCTTCTCCAAGTATAATTAGAATGCTCAGGTCAAAGAGGATGAGGTGGGCAGGACATTAGCGCAAATGGGAGAAGAGGAATGCATGTAGTACGCGTATTGGTGGGAAAGCCAGAAGGAAGGAGGCCACTGGGAAGACCAAGACGTGGGTGGCTGTAGAATATTAAGAAGTTCCCAGCATTTTACGGAAACAGAAGTTTCATTATCGTGTTCACTAGAGCAAACCACTGGTCCCTATCATGAGCCAGATCAATCCAATCCATCCCATCCTATCTAAGATCAATTTTCAGTAGCTGCACAACTGGCGGCTTCTCAAGAAGGGCTCAGCTCCGTGATTGAGTGAGTGAGTGACAGGAAATTTGAATGCGTGGCAGAATGTATGAGTGGCGATAGTTAGTAACGCAGGTAACGTCGCAGTGACGGTGTTTCTTCATGTTTCAGGTAAGGGAGCAGAGTGGCATGGAACACAGATGTCTACTGGTCGCGATATTTTCTGTAACAGGTGAGCCCCCGATGGGAATGTCTCTGTAGCACTAACAGTAGTCTGGTTCGGTGGGTACTTACGTTCAGGGTTCTCCATTGACGCTCGCAGTGGCTAATTACAGGGCAGTGGCGGTGCGGGGGATGAGAAGTGGAGGAGGGGCAGGGAAAACATATATAAATTAGGGCGATATTGCCCTTCTGTAGGTCAGTTTTCCAAGGGAACAGTGAATGGGAGAAGCAGTGAAATTGTTCGAGGGAGAAGGAAATTTGGAGGAACAGAGTAAGGAGACAGTAGCGCTGTGCCTTTGAGAGGGGCCCTTTGAAGGGCCATAATTTCCTTAATATTGTGGTATGTAGAACCGTTGCAGGCAACGACCGCGAAATAAGCAGCCATACAACATCCGTTGCTAGGTAATGGCCCTGTAAACAACGGTCGTTGCTAGGGAATTGTCGCAACAGATTTCGCAACATGCAACAATGGAGTAACTGGGAAGCGGTATTCTCTACGCGGCCCGTGCGATAGCTGTAACAGTCCCAAGAGTTGGGAGAAGTGTTTCCTGTGTGGTCAGTGCGGAGGCTATATAGCGAGGAGCAGCTGCGATTACGAGACAGTCTTGAGCCGGCAGTGAGAAGAGTAGGAGTTAGTTGTGAGACAGTCGTCGGCCAGCAAGGACGTGAACACGGAAGCCGAGCTGCTATACTTACTCCTATTGTTTAGCTGAGGGCCCTAGTCCCTGTCCCTTTATCCGTACCCAGCTATTTCCTTTACCATGAAGATAGAGGCAGCAAATTTCTCGATATCGATAACGATCTACAAAGCTACACGGCGTCATATCCCGGAAAAACAGTACTCTTCAAATTATAAATCACTCCGTCCAATGTGACCTGTAAGTTTTTTACTACGCAATGTAGTATCACATTGGACGGAGTGATTTATAATTTGTAATTGTTATTGTGACGGACCAGAATGAAACAAATCAAAGTACTCTTCAAGTTTGAAAATCCTGTCGAACCCTAGGCGTTGCTTCCAAGGAGCGTTGGACGTGCCACGGATCCTCCGGCGCATGCGTGAATAATAAAACAGGTCTGTCGGCCCTTATTGCATGTCACTGATAGATGCAGTTTGGTCACAAGACTTGCATAATGCCGACGCGGCAGGGGCAATTCATAACCGACTACTCCGGTGAGGTACGGGACCAGTACATCGCGCTGTGTGTTGTATGCAACTGGCCAGAATTCTGTGTCGCTTGCTGACACAGTTGCCTAGCAACGACCATGAATTATTTCCTGTGCTGGTTACTGTGGAAACGGCTCCACTATCACGAACGTTGTTGCAGGATGCATACTTTTTTCCTGACAGAATTACGTACATGAGCATAGGAATATAACATTGCAAAACTGTTGTGAAATCGAACAGTTCTGTTTTCTGGGATATAACGCCATGTAGTCCGTTGAAAGTCAACCGACGTTTCGTCGGAACACGTCGCCTTTATCTACTGTGAAACGTCGCCCGACAGAAGAAAGGCGAATAGTTTAAACATTTTACAGTAGTTGTGAGGTGTTTATTTTATAGTGTCTATTGCACAGGTCTGCTTGTTACCTGCTCATACGCTGGTTTCATGCTTGGCTTGTTCCTCCACCTTGAAGATGGAGGTTACAGATTCCTCCGAAACTCTTCATAACCACCGGTGTCAAGACCTCAAATCCTGCATAGCGTCTCGACAGGAAATCTCAGTCTGTTTCATAAGCTTTCGTACTATTAACTTCCCGTGCAGGGCTCAGTGGGGCTTTGCCTCCGCGCCTCCACACCCTTAAGTTTTTATTTTGCCAACGGAAATCGATCCAAGTTCTCTAATGTTTACTGCAGCGAGGGTTGCATGCAAACTGCACTTTCCGGCAGGCGCTATATCCTGTGCATGAATCCCTGATCCGTCGAGCCTGCCCCCTGGAGCCATATGCAGCCTGCTTTAGCTGACACGTGTTTGACTGTTTGCTTCTGCGCTTCGGAACCTATTCCGAACCGAGTCCTTTGTAACTTGTCGGACCCAAGGCGCCACGAAGAATCCGTCTCTCCCTTTCCATTATTGACCTCTGCTTGCTTCGTTTTATTATTATCACCGAGTGGGTTTGTCTTAGCGGTTATCCTCTAGACTTGTGTTCGAATCTCGACCCAGACACCTGCAGGCCACGGCCGCCTCCTTCCAGATCCTCAGAAGGGTCTGTTCGTGTTGAGCAGTCTCGGCCAGGTACGGCGCCCCTGGCAGCATGCTGCACGCAACGTACGTCCCGACTGCCGCACCACAATGAGCCATTGACACGGAAAATGCGAACTGAAAAGCCTCTGCCCCCCCCCCCCCCCCCNGGGCAGAGGTTCCATCAGTTTGGGGTGGAATTGAGTTGAGTTTTCTGTTATGATCACCCGCTTCCCTTCTGAGATTGCTATGATCAGACATTGAGATTTGGGGAGAATTACAAAAGTTTGCCTTGGTACAGTACGGGAAGATCTGCTGACAATGTTGGTATACCTGTATGCTGCGTTCCTCACACGCATCTGGTGACAACTGTAAGGGACAAAACCTGCTTCGCTTTAATTTGTTTGCTCATTCTCCGTTTTTTGCCTGCTTCTTGTCTGCGCTGTTCTTTTCATTTCGGCGTACGCGTAGCGCGCATAAGAAACAGTTGCGATGGCTGAAGAAATCGAGCTGGAGATTGTGACGTGTCGCCTCCATTTTCATGGTCGAAGAATAAACCGAACAAGAAACCAGCACGAAGCCGCTCTGCTTGCTGTCTGCTTCACGCCCGTATCAAAGAAAACGCCAATTATTCCCAAAACTTCTAATATTTTTTTCAAAGCAAGAAAATTACTCTAAAATTATGGAGGATACGCAGACAGACAGCAAAATGATCTGCTTGGTTCCTGTTTCCCGCTGATTTCTTGCTCAGCTTATTTTTTGATCTCGAATATAGAGTCTACATGTTCCTCCGAAACGTCGGTTGAGTTCCAGCTGACTACGCAGCGTTATATCCCAGAAGATAGAATTTTTCAAGAAGGCCGTAGAACTGTAATTTCCAGTAGACCTGAGAAAATAAAATCTAAAAGTTTGTGACGATGTAACATTAATGTAAACATGTTTCTGAATATTTTCCATTATGTTTTATTTAAAACGCGACGTTTCGGGGACCAGGGACTGGCTGTATCGATTGAGCCCAACCGAGCAGGTTCCACCTGAAGACGGAGACAGAATACAGGCCTGAGCAAGTTAGCCGGCAGTTGGACTGTACGTAACTCACAGCTGCGGTTTCTGCAGTGGTGCTTGCTCTGTGTCAGCTGTTTATCGCCAGTTCTTGTGCTGTGAGGCCTGCCGAGACCCAGTCCGTTCTGAGAACAGATTTCCTGAGCAAGTTAGCGCGGCAGTTGGACTGCACGTAGCTCACAGCTGCGGTTTCTGCAGTGCTGCTTGCTCTGAGGCAGCTGTTTATCGCCAGTTCTTGTGCTGTGAGGCTTGCCGAGACCCAGTCCGTTCTGAGAACAGATTTCCTGAGCAAGTTTTTAGAAGTGAGAGGAACGTGACTGAAGGCCACAGTCAGGTGGTTACCGCTCCTATTTCATTTTCCCAGGGCCTTGGGTTAAAAACTCGATCCCGAAACTCTCTATCCATACCTAGGGCTTTCATGGCTTTTTCCAGTCTCTGGCGAAGCAAATGCCGGGGTTGAGTTAAGATTAGGCCACGACCACTTCATTTCCGACCCTCTTCATTCCATCATTTGACGCCGTGTTGTTTCAGCTGCACAAGGCAACAAGTAAACAAACCAAAAATATAAGCAAACAAGGTTAAAACTTCCCCGTCCCTAATAAATTTCTGCTGCTAATTTCTGTGTAGCTCTAATTTTAATGTTTGCCGAAGCTGCAGGAGCCCAGAGGCACGAAGTTTAGTATAAATTCGTCGTAATTTCGGATGTCGGACTGCCAAGTGTTAATTCCCATACACCAGCGATCTCTTGTGGGGCGGCAGTGGACCTGCACCCTGCTGTGGTTTCCAGGTGAAGGTTGTCATGACAACGGTTGTTGTGTACACAGGGGTCCTGTAATTGGACCGATACTTCGCGGCGCGATTTTAACATGGAAGGGTCACGTGATGTGTTCTCGCAGCCGGAAATGGCAAATAAATTATCCGGAGTGTGGGCCGTGATTTTAGGCCTGGTCTTTTGGATAGCGCGTGAGGGGAAGTGAGAGGTGTGGAGAAAGGTATAGGGGCAGTGGCTACAGCTGCATTGTGGCAGAGTGACGCATCGTGACTCTTGTAGCGTATACGCGCTCTGCAGTGCCACTTCCTGTTTTTTGGGTTTACGTACACTTCTGAAACACGCTTAGCACTTCCAGTTTCGAATCTCATATAAATCAATGTTTCTGAGCTAGTGATACGCGTACCTTTAAAGGCGCGCGACAGAAGTCTTGGGTGGGGGTTTACTTGACCACAGCGGAAGTGTGAACATTTTGCGGAGCTATAACTGCCTTCTAAAAGAAGTTATTGAAGGAAAGATAGAGGGGCGGATAGAAGTGACCAGAAGACGAGGAAGAAGACGTAAGAAGATGCTGGATGACCTTGGGGACAGAAGAGGATATTTTCATTTGAAGGAGAAAGCTGTAGATCGCATCAAGTGGAGGAACTGTTTTGGAAGAGACTGTGGACCTGTCGTCTTGACAGATTACTGATGAATGAAATGAATGAAGTACGTTGCAAGGATTATTGCCTACAGGTAATTTCTTTCAAACAGCCAGTTACGATTAAAGTGTTCAAACAAATGTGTTGCAACGGTAGAACAAATTGTGTTCGGAAGTTTCGCTTACTTTAGTCACTTAAAATATATTCTTCTAAAAATGGTTCTCTATAAAATCAGATTCAGAATTGCTTTACGACTGGCGGTTTACCACCAATCTGTCTATCTTGGCTTCAAGCCCCCTGAACTCACGACCAGGGAATATTTTTTTTCCTATTGAACCTTTGGAATTATAGTCCATACGTAACATCCTCTCTGACGAGAAGATGGGTTTGTCTCTTATGAATATGGTTGGCCTTTTGGCTGGTGTACAAGTCGCACATAGAGCATATGTCTACTTGGTTGTGGGGAATTCCTTTTCTAACTGCAAGGGCAGTTCCGTCTTTTCTTCCCGGCATAGGTCAGTCTGATAAAAGTGATAATTTCGACTGCTCTAAGTAATATATACAAATACAGTCCGTACCTCACAGGAAACACATTACGTCGCCGCTACAAAGTCCAACCGGTTGATGCTGTTTAGGGAGACAGTCGGTGTTCGCTGTGAGAATAAACGCATGAATATATGGTACACAGTGCGTGGTCAGAGTGCTGAACCCGTTAATGTTACAGCAGCGCAAACATATAATTACCGCGGTCACGCCAGATCTACCCTCCTCCCTTCGGGGCGGACACAGATATGCCTGAGTCTGCTGTGAGGGCAGAATGCAGAGTTGCTGGATGCCAGAGCATTTAGTACGTAACAGGAACGCAAGAGCTTTGAAGGATTAATCCATGTGCCTCTCTTAAGGCGATGGACCAAGTGCTGTACTATTTACGGCTAGAGACGCGACGCCGTAAGGCGAGCAGCGAGCGACTTCGGAGGCGCGAAAGACGATCTCTGATCCTCGCTTGACAACAGATACTGTCACTTGTTTTCCGAGGCGACTATGCTATGGGCTGGGCGATCGAGAACTACGAGTTCGACTTCGGGCAGGCGCAGCAGATTTTTCAGTCCTCCAGAGACCAGGTTTTTGGCCCTCTCAGCCTCCTACTAGGGAGTTTGAAGCTGACTAAACTTCATTTAGTGCAGGAGTTAGGAATGCTAGGGACTATACCTCCACTCCCCAATACGTCTTCTTGGAGTGAAGCTTCATTAAGTATCGCCTACATGTTGCCACTTACTTCACTCTACCACCGAAAAGCGCTGATACTGATGTCAGTTGGTTTCAGAACCGATCTGAATCTAACATGGTAAGGGAAGCACTGCGCCATTAAGACGTATGGTGGAGTGGATGTATAGATCCACGTGTTCTTGATCTCGGCGCTAGTTTTATGTGAGTGGGCAGAGTCACTTCCTGTCGCTTTACCCCGCAGTACCTACTGGATAGGAGGCCGAGTAGGCCACAGCCGGTTCTTACCCACACAGGGACTCGAACTCCGACCCCGCAGCCGTCCAGTACATGGCCAGTCGCCGAACGTAACATGGATGAATCTGTTTACTTCTGAGTCATGAGATTATATAGCTGAATTGTAGGGTGACTCATAATGAACCGAGAAGAACAGGAAAGGAAGCGGTTGCGGTTTGTCAGGGTCATATTTTGGTATGTGGCTAGAGGGACTGGGTAAAACCACGAAGGACGTGTCATTTCATCCTGAGATTTTCCGATTATGAAGCAGGAGCGCGACGTTTCGGCAAGACGGAGACACTACGAGTTCAAGGGCATGCAGAAGGCCACAGTAAAGCGAGAGTTGCGTCCGAATCATAGGAGCGTCGTGAGGCGGCGCCAGGACGCTTGCAGCTGGCAGGATGTTGCAGTAGGCTCAGCTGAAGGAGTCGTACAGTGATGGATTTGGGGTTCTCACGGCAGAGCGTGCGAAGAGTACGGTGTTCTGGCTTGTGACGCCGTGATTTCGTTTCTCCCCCATTCGTGTTACATGCCCTGCCCACCTCATCCTCATTGACTTGATCACTCTGATTATACTTGGAGAAGAGTACAAGTTATAAAGCTCCTGATTATGCAGTTTTCTCCAACCTCCTGTCACTTCATCTCTCTTTGGTCCAAATATTCTCCTCAACGCCCTGTTCTCAAACACCCTCAGTCTATGTTCCTCCCGTAATGTCAGAGACCAAGTTTCACACGCATACAAAATTACGGGAAATATTGGTAAATCATAAATAAATGTAAGATATGGAAGGATGTGGTCGTGGCCTGTCGGATATAGTACACGAAGCCGTTGCGTGACATTGCGATAGGTCGTGGACCTGGGAAGGCCGATTGTTAGCCCACTTTCAGGCGGCCTTGCCCGTTCTCGCGCGTGATGACGTAATGGGGGTTTGACGCATGCGTATAACGGCTGCAGCTGTGAGCACTGCGAGGCGTGTTGCTGACCTTCCGAAGCGTGAAGTTCATGCAAATAATATTTGAAAACTCGGTTTTCGGAGGAAACAGCGTATATCACGAAGAGCCGTGTCACGTGGGATATAACGCTGCTTAGTCCGTTGAATGGCAACCGACATTTCGGAGGAACGTGTCATCTCTGTATTCACATTCGAAGAATAAGCTAAGCGGGAAACCTGCGTGAAGCAGGCACCAACCAGAGCGACATATGTCTCCAGTATAAATACAGCAACGGATTTGCTGAAAGCGTTTCTAGGCAACGGCTCGGTAAACACGATCAGCCTGCAACAATGGAAGATGTGTCTCAGCTGACGAATGGTATTGCGCGTTGCTAATCATCAGAGGCCCAGTGAAGACGCTGGCTAGGAATCACGTGGCTTTTTCCCTGTGGTCTTCCTTACGCAACAGTGGAACTGTGTTTTCTGTGCGCGGTCCTTGCGGAGGCTATATAACGTAGTTTGCAGAATAACACCGGCAGTTCAGTTCTCGGCAGGAGATAGCCACGGGAAGTTGGTAGTTGAAGAAGAGTTAGAAATCGACCTGTGAAGACTTGACGTGTGAATTGAAGACTTTGTATGTTATGATTACAGTAGTCTTGAAAGTGTTACAATTATTTGTAGTTACAGCTAGTGAAGATCCAATAAAACCAATTGTCAGTCCGAATCCGCGTCTTAGTCACCCAAACACGTAACAATACCAACCAACGCTGTTAACGAACTGATTGTTGTAAATAACTTCTGCAGTCCATACATTGGCATTACATAGTCCACAAAGATTGTTTTGTACAATAATATATCCTCAACAGAATGGCCCAGTTTGAACGCTTCTAGGATCCCTTTCGTGAGGTCCTGGGCTCGAATGTGTGCACAGAGTCTGCACTGAGTTAGGTCTTTCATTGTTTTCCTCAGTTCCTCCAGGCAAACGCAACGATGCTACATTAAATTAAGCCACGCCTACTGTTGTTATTTCCAATTATTTATCGATTATCATCATTCATGTAGAGTTCATGTGGATAAATCGAGAAGATCCAAGAAATCACGTCCCTGGACGGACAGTAACCCGGTAAAGATTTGAACCAGCGACCTTTCGAACTGAAGTGCTGAGGTTGCCGTTATACGAAGCTGGCCACATCAAAATATCTGCTGAATTTAACCATTTTCGTGATACGAACGAGATACAGAGTTTAGAACCTCTGTCCCTTACGGCCAGGATTTGAGGTTTGGAAAACATCAGTGAAACAGATGTGGTCCGCCATCTCTTAGTAGATGAACTTAACTATTTACAGGTCTCCAGTGATATAAATTGTATGTTGCCATGGTAACATTACTAACAGAGAAAGTTTGTGCGCGTGGAGACAGCGTGCGGAAGGTTTACATGTTGACAGATTTTCCCCAGCCGAAAGCATTGTGTCAGGCAGTGTTTTAACAGGTTGCATCTCTCTGTGTGGTAAGGTTTACACAATTGTTTTCTTGGATGTGTTTATTGTCAGGTTCCCGTGCATGATGCCACATCGCACAGAGTTGCGCATGCCCAGTGGCGGAATCACGCGTTTGCTTGTCCTCCACGGAACGGATATAAACTAAACAAAAGCTATCGCCTCAGAAGTGCTGCAATTCTTACGGCTCTGTTGCAATTGCTGTAGAAGACGCAAGCAGAAAGCCCGGACAGGCGCTTACTTAACTGCGCCGATTCTGAGGAAGGACAGTTATACACGATAAATTCTGAAGGCAGTGTCAAAGCGTTGCTCTGTAGGGACTGACGCGAAGCATCAAACCGTCACCTGGGTTCCGGAGTGCGAAGCAGGGATGCCAACCACTCAACCCTAATGTCAGTCTGGCTGGAATAGAGAGAAAAAAAGGTAAAGTCCCTATGCATAAATTTTATATTTATATATTTTTATTTTTATTTTATTTTATATATTTATATATTTTTATATCCATAGTGGGGCGAGACTGTGGCTAGTCTAGGGGCCGGACGACCGGGATATATGGTTTCGATTCCCGGTAGGGACACGAGATGCTTCTCTTCCTTACCGAGGCCAGACCGGCTCTGGGTCCCACCCAGCCTCCTATCCAGTGGGTACCGGGGTCTGTCTCCACGGATGTAGAGCGGCCGGGGCATGAAACTTACTTCCTGTCTCCTTTTGTCGAGGTTAAGAATGCGTGGTGCTGTATCTCTACTCTCCCAGTCGCCTTCGTGGCTTATTGCTTATTAGTTAAGTGCGGGGACAACTTCACATTCTCTCATCTATGCGTATGTCTCCCAGATTGTCTCTTTCCATGAAGTTTTTCTACCCAGTTCTGTATTTCTAGGCTCCCCACGCACGTCGCGTGACCCTCCGTCCTTTTCTGCTAGATTACGTAACAATGGAAGCGTCATGTTGGCATGCCGTGTGTGGTTTCGCCGCGCGTGACTGTTGCGACGGTACTCGTTGGCTGAAGTACGCAGTGACCCAGTTGGCCCAGGTTCGGACCCTACTCATGCCCGCTGCCCCAGAGATTGATCAACAGCTTCACGGCTACACAGACAACGAGCGGGTTGGCTTAGCGGTAACGCTGTAGACTCATATGCGGGAGGTGCCCTGAGTAATTCTTATCGTGGTTTTCATCAGTCCCTCTAGGCAGATGATGGGATGATAATCCTATTTCGCCACGACCACTTCCTACCAAATCCTTTACAGTTCAATTGTCATCCTACCATTCCATGCTATATAGCTACTCACCGCGTCCTGGGGTAATCCACAAATGGATCACAGACGTTAACCATGCGAGTGCCATAAACGATATATCTCGTTAAGATGTTCTGTTTCATTCACTTTGATGTCGGTGACTCGAAAAGTGTCAGTGGATTGTCATGAATGAGAGTTCCTTGGTTGCTATGGAAAATGAATAGTTTACTTGCAAACATGGCATGAAAAGAAATGCACTGAAGTCGACGAGATCCGGTACAGTTAACCGATTCCCTACTTAGGGTTGAACAGCTCTGGCTCGGTTGTAGCGCTCAGAATGTAGGAATTTCCGCCGTGCTGCTGTTAGTGTGATACGATTTAAAACGCATCACCCTGTATATAACATTTCTTTTTAATAGGCATTTCGATCTTACGCCCCTGTTTAGTTGTAAACGGTGTTATATGAATCCGCAGAAAGGATCGAGGGGAAATCCACCCTAATCTCTCAAAATGAAAGTAGCGACTACGAGTGAGGAAGGGGGGAAGCCACAATGTCTGGCTGGGGGTAATATAATTTAATTAAGTGGTTGAATTATACAAAAAAAACTTTTATCCGAATCGGCAATTCCCTGAATTCGGTACTTTAGGGGCGTATGTAAAAGAGATTAAAAAACTTTAGCACTGTTCGCTTTTCATTTGTTTTCTGTGTAAACATGCCCAACGAAATCCGACCCAGATACGGCCAGCGTTTGGCATTTGTTGACATTCAAGCCTCCTGAATGGCAAGTGTCTCTCTTGCCCGTATTTTACGCCGCGCTCTGATTTTCTTAATTTTATCTTTTAAAACGGCATGGTAAGTATATATACCGCCTGACCTGCCCTGTCTAACGGACCCACCATACTAGGAATATCTTCTATACCTGATGAAGGAAACAGATACAGCTTTCGAAACAGTGTGTTAGGAAAAGCTCAAGCGATGGGGACTACCCAGAATATAGCCATGTAAAGAGCAAGAAAGTGTAATTCCCCGCTTTGCTACTCGAGTTCCGAACACGTGAACCAGAGGCGCACTATGCAAGGCAGATAAGATGTGTCTTGAAGAGGAGACAGAGCTGTCGAGAAGGCGGAGCAGAAACAGCAACACGAAGACACTGAGCAGAAGTTAACAGCACAAGATGTGCACAGCTGCCCATACGGGAACCGAACCAAGCCACACATGCACAGGAACAGTCTGTTCCGAAATGTATCTGAAACAAACTCAACGCTATGGAGCAGTGCCGAAAACAATGTACATGCTTAATTTAGTTACCTTGTTTGTTAGTTAGATATTTCTTAGTTCCGATATGTCAGTCGGTAAAGAGACTGGCTATGGACTGGACGGCTGGGTTTCGATTTCCGGCAGTGGTAAGACTTTTCTCTTCTCCACAGCGTACAGATCGGCTCTGGGTCCACGCAGCCTCGTATCCAGTGGGTCCCATGGATTCGTTCCCCGGGGGTAAAGCGACCGGGGTGTGGAGCTGACTACTCCCATCTACTGCCGAGGTCATGAATGGTGGAGCTATACCTCCACTCCTCCACACGTCTTCATGGCATAGCGCTTAATTAAGCATACGGACAACTTTGCCCTTTTGTCCCGTTACCTCAGTTAGTCATCCCGTGTTTCAGACTAAGCTGCGCACGTGTGTTGTCTCTTACGGAGTTACTTGTGTCTCCTTTTGCGTCCTGTACGAGGTATGTACAGGGTGCGTGTGTTTGGGCGTGGTCCTGCGCGTGAGAACTGTGGCGAGAAGTGGCCAGGGCAGTGGTTTGCTGATGTTCTGTTGGAGGAAGGGTGACGCACTGTATTCGCATAGTGGAGAGTGGAGTCCAGCTGCGTCCACTCGGCACGTCGGCCACTGGTTGGCCTATTGTACCTGCCCCGGGTGATTATGATGATGCAGAATTTGGTGGAATGAAGATTGGCAGGGAAACCGAAGTACTCGAAGAAAACCTGCCCCAGTGCCACTTTGTCCACCACAAATCCCACTTGTCCAGACCCGGGATCAAACCCGGGCCGCCGCGTTGGGAAGCCAGCGACTAACCACTTGAGCTATGGCGCAGCCATTCTTGGATATTAGTGTTGTAAGTCGATGTGACGTATGGACGCCGGGAAATCTAAACAGAACCCGACATTCACCGAAACACACGGACAGACGTCATTATGAGCTCATTACATGCGGTTCTTGCAAGAAAGCATGGGGAGGTATCGCCAATTTCGCTCACCCAATTTGAAGAGCCAGATGAGGGCCGCCGCTGCTACCTGGCCTCACGTCACACCGTCGAGAAGTGAAGCCATTAAACTCGAATCGAACGGTACTGGCTGAGATGTTGTGCAGGAACGTTCATTTAAATGGAACAAGGCGCGACGCGGCGCGTTGCTAAGCGACCACAACATTAGTTTTGTTTTTCCTAACAAAGGAACGTCGTATCTTGTCTGTCGCCTAGTTCCTGTAACAGTACACAGAGGGCATCTGCTCTGCGGCAGGGGATAACAGTTGACTGTTTGGACAGCGCAACTTGGCGTTCTCGTGTGGAGATAGCGATTGCTTCCTTGCGGGAACCATTGCTATCTTTCCATGGTTACGGTGCTATCAGTAAGCAGACTGTATACCGTCGAATGATGAATAGGTGAGGATCTTGAAGGAAGCGGTCTGTCCTAATCGATGTAATGATCGGGATAATACCTCGATTGGATGACTACGGTTTCCTTCCAAATCCGTTCCAGTTCATCTGTCATTATACCAGTCGCTGACTTCCCACCTCGGCTATCTCCACAAACTGCCTTGCTTAGATAATTTGGGCACGTACCGCACATATAACACCGTTCCTCTGTTGCTGTTTACAGGCCGTTGTCCGTTGTTTTGTTTCGCGACTGTTGCCTAGCAACGGGTCTCTATGCCACAATATACACAGGCGTCACTTTATTGCCAGGTTGTGCATTAGTAGCGTCTGGTATGCGTGGGAACCCCCAAAGCTGTATTTCCTACCTGCAGTGTTTAGTGTACCCGTGACTGCTTTGAGGCGAATTGAGTGCTTACTTAAGTGAACACAATTGTTAAACAGTTTGTGTTTGTGGTCGTGCACGTTTGTGTTTGTCTTACTTGTTAGCTGTTAGTTCTACATACTTCGTCTCCATGGCAACGCAAACTGGTACACTTGCCGACATTACAGCTGCCCTCTGGCTACGGCGGAAACTGCTCATCTCTACACGACTCACATGTCCAACCCCCTGTTCAGTTTCCTTCTGCACGACCGCGTGTTTCTCTTTCGTGGTCTGTTTGAAGACTCTTTCCGTGCCGAGACTCTATAGCGTCGGGCGGTGGGATGAGATGAATTGGAAAGGATTTGGAAGGAAGCTTTAGTTTGCGGCTCAACGCGCTATCCCCTAATTTGTCGGGAGAGCCTGAGGAAGGAAACGAAACACCTCAGTGAGGATGGCCGGTATTCCGACCTAGGCTCGAACCGGTGCCTTCAGAATACGGTTCAGGAGCGTTATCACTGTGCAGACGGCTGTGTCTTCACTTCATGTTGGGCCACTGCTATTGGCTGTGCCCCTGAAAATCGGCCCTTCAAAAGGCCATTATGCTTTCCACATGTTTCTACGCTCCTACTGGTTCCCTCAGAGCCATTATTTCTCTCCATCTCGAGGATACACTTCTAGATCAACCTGTTCGATTGACACCGTGTTGTCTTGTAGGTGAGTACCAGCGTTCTACCTTGAGGTAGAGTATTCCTCCAAAACTTTTAGACTCACATTTTGTGTGTCTGAAACATCTTTGAAGGGGCGCGCGGTAGCGTACTTGGTTGAGGCACTATGTTACAAGCCGGAAGGTCGCGGAATCGATTCCCGAGAAGCTTATTGAGCTTTTTCAATTTGCCTGGTCCATTTAGCCGCACTATGGCCATAGGGTAGATTCAATCTCTTAACAGAAATGAGTACCAGGAATCTTCCTGCGGGTAAAGAGCGGCCGGCGCCTAAGGCTGACAACTTCACCGCCATCTGTGAGCCGACTGTCTAGAAAATGTGGGAGCCTCATCGTCTCACCCTATGGGCCTTCACGGCCTGTCACAGGGATAGCTTTACCTTTTTATACCTTTTTAAAAACATGTTTGAAGGGATGTCATACATTTAGTAGGGAAACCTTGCGGAAGAAGAGTCACTGTGTTCGACAGGATTTCCCGTATTTTTTTCTTCTTCTGTTGAGAACGCGATCCCGTAAGTCTCAAGTGATGACGTAATGATGGCCGCCAGGAAGGCCCAGCCAGACCTTCACTTGCTCTCCTGTGCGCCTGATCCGAGTGCAGGAAGGCAACACGCAAGGCGCGCTGAGCGGGGTGACTGCACTCCGAGCAGCAGCAGTAGGGGCAATGGCCATGCGGTCAGACGCCCTGCTGAGGTTCGAGCAGTGTTGACTTGTGTGCTCGCATACTTTCGGATCCGTTCAGATTGCACTGTAAGTGTGTGCCTGGTCGCTGGCTTGATGACCTGAGTTTGCTCCTCGGTAGGATCATCGCAGACATTCTCGGGGCCGAGTTCCTGGGACTCATGATCACATTTTACTGTCTCATATTCAAGACTCCCCCAACCTGGAGGGTCAGGCCCCCCAGGAACTGAGTTCCCTTTTCGTCCCCTTCTGCGACTCGCAGGGCTACGGTGGAGGTATTTGAACTCGTCTCCACGCCGGCAACCACTAAAGGTCAGTCACGGCAGAATGACTCACGGTTGACTGTCACTCAGTCATCTTGGCGCCAAGCCCCTTGAGGCTCATGCTCAGAAACTTTGCGGTCGCATTGCTTAACTTCCTCCCTGACGAGTGGACGGGTTTGTCTCCTATGAATACGCTTCGCTTCGCCTCGCCTTTGGGAGGCCACTGTCAGTGATATACTGCACGAAGGGCGAGAACTGGGACGAAGCGCGAGCCAGTGGGAGCGTGCATGATGTGTTCTGGGATGTGATACCGTGTAGTCTGATAGTTCGCCTATTTTTCACAGTGACATACTGCCTCTATCATCAGTCCGAGGTCTAATCCAAGCAAGCAGCAAATAAGAATAAATAGAAATCAGACCTGGGATGTGATACCGTGTGACATGGTAGAAGTTTCGGAAGATAATACTGCATCCATCTTCAGGGCCCAGTATGTTAAGCGAGCTGCAAGTAGAGACGATTGCGCTTAGAAATTTGGTCGAAATTTCCTGTTGTCGCTTATTATTTCATAGCTGCTTGAATTACTGTTTCGGCCTGAAGACGGAACCAGTGCGATCCTCCGAAACGTCGGTGAGGTTGCGGACTACCGGCGTCACATCCCAGGAGCCAGTGGAATTGGTAGTGACCGCTGTGCCAAACTCAGGTCCAAGGCAGTGGACATACAGGTTCTGTAGAAGACAAGTATTTCTTGACCTGATAAAAGACCGTCAGCTTGTCCATAGAACAGTTTTCTTGATGAGCGTAATGGAATGTTGCTATGTAATCCATTGCTCAGGGGCTCGAAGGCCGGCCCCTGTTATTACGAAGACAGCGTTAATGAGGAGAGGCGCTGAGGCGTTGAACTCCAGGACAGCAACGCGAGCGTCACTGAGGACCGCGAGTCCAATGCGGCCCGCAGGACATCACGCGCGCCAACACTGACCGAATTGAGAGCGGATTGCTCGTTGTCATTCAGCTCGGAGGCTGCTGTCTGCGGGCGTTAAAGTATACAGAACTATAGTTTTGTGTGGGTGTGAAACCTGGTCTGAGGTGTCAGAACAGGGTGTGGGGGGGATATGTGAACCCATGAGGGAGGAAGTAACAGGAGGATGCGGAAACTGCTTATTGAAACGTTTCGTAATTGATACTCTCCGCCAGATATTATTTGGATGAAGAAAGCAGTCTTCTGCTGTGTGAACCGATGTTTCGGAGGAGTTGTTCGTGTGTCGAGGAGCGACGCCAAGATGGCGAATGAAGGGACCGTAGGAAAGGATCCACCCATTTTTAACCTCGGAGCTGAATGGGTTGAATGAAAGATTCATGTTCCGGCCGTTTTGTTCCCTAGGACCAGCTGGATACAAAGGAAGGGGAAATAGCAGATAAAATGGAATAAACTGAAACAGGTAGAAGGCAGGACGAGCGCGCGGGTGTGTTGTGGCGGGAGGGAATGGAGCAGGGTAGAAAGAAAGAAGGAAAAGAACGGATCAAAGACGAACGGGGAACGAAGAAATGAAAACAAAGGAATATCTAATTGAACAAGGAATCAAGAACCAGACAGAAGGAAGGAGGGAAGGAGACGGAAGCCAGTAAGTAGAAGCGTGTATGGCAAGACACGAACCCCGGACTGTTGACTTCACACCCTATCAGCACCATTAAACTTAAGGCACTATGACGCCCGTATTCAAATCAGCTGCACCCAAAATTGACAACCCGCTCGCTCTGGGGTCAGACAGTGACTCCGGAAGTGAAACAGTTCGGTGCTGAACGACAGAACTCGCGTCTACTTCCGGTAGCGGATGACACGCTCGGCGCCGTGAGCCCACTTCCGGAGCCGTGTGTCATGGCAGCAGCTCACTGAGTTTCGGACACCCGCCTCCATGGTTACCGATACAGTTAGTTTGAGATCCGGATTTAGGCAAGCCTGTGGCCACTATTTTGTTTCTTTGAACCTGTGTACAGACGGCAGAGCCTTATAGTGCCATCGTCGATAACATCGATCATCCGCTTCCTACGTGACAGCACCTGCCCCTGGTGGTGAAAGAACGAAACTACGTCTACGGCGGCCAAAATGTAAATTAATTTATACTCCTGAATAACTAGAATACAAGAAACAATTGGAATATATATATTAACAAGAAGTTCTAGGAAGAACTACTTTATTTCACACGGCACGGATGGTATAGAAAACGACGACTGCAAGAATTATTCTTTGCCACGGGAACGTGTTTACCGGGGTCGTTGCCTAGCAGCGACATGGGGATACGCATACTGATATAGACTGACGGAAGAGATTTGTGAAGCACTGCGTTGAGAGTGGCTCACATGTCATACATGCCATGTTTCGTAAAGATCGGTTCAGGCGTTCTGAAGTTGATAGGGTGGATACACAATCACACAAACAGCATGGCGATCGCATAAACCTACTTTTATTTTTGCGAAACGGGGAAAGTAGGCTAGAAATTTGTAAAGACGTTTGAACAGGAAAGGTTCAGTATTTGGGCTGTTTCCTGTAGCCCACATATCCCTGCAGACAGTCCCCAATGGTAATATCAGACACAGGCAGCGAACGTTTCGCGCGACGGCCATATTGTATGTAGCTGATGTGCAATTGTGCAGTAAATTGCCCGAACAGAAGAGACCAACAGTAGTTACCCTTCGTTCCTGTTGATACGACTACAATGTCAGGGCGCTATTTTAAGTGGCGTTATTGTCACGTACACCTCAGATGTTCGTGCAGCCACGTGTGAATATTGTTGATGGCAGTTAATTGAGGGCGGCGAAGAGACGTGTGACCTATATTAGTGTGGCGTGTGTGTGTGTGTGTGTCAAGAGTTCAGGTGCTATAGCGGGGACACTCGCGCGCACACGGACAAAATGCCGCTAAATACCGCTTGAAGGCACGCGTGATGGTCACTGGGTATTGCCTTACTTAAATTGGCCTTACTTGGTAATCACAGAGCGGACGTTACGGACAGTAATTGTTTGTAGGAATAATATACTTATATTTAATTAAATAACTTAAGGTAAAGATAAATTTCTCCCTCTGCTCAACGAATTAAGCACTGCGCCATGAAGACGTATGGGGGAGTGGGCGTATAGATCCACGTTTTCTTAACTTAGGCACTAGTTGGAAGTGAAGGGTCAGCTTCCCGCCCCGCCCGCGTAACCCCCGGGGAAAGAGCCCTCGGTACCCATTGGATAGGAGGTTGGGTGAACCCCAGAGCCGGTCTGGACGACATGGAGAAGAGAAAACTCTTGATCCTACCGGGACTCGAACTCCGACGCCTCGGTAGCCAGCTGCTATCGCGGCTCCCAATTAAATAAACGTAAGAAATAGCATTTAAAATAAATTTAGCAGATGTCGGTGGCATCTATATTGCACGACACGAGCCCTTTCCGAAATCTTAAGCATAAATGGATGGATAATATTAAAAATGGACGCCAAAATTTTTGGTAAGGTATAGGCTGAATTCATCTAGTTCAGGATAGGGATCAGTGGCGAACTTTTGTGAACACGGTAATGAATCTTCTGGTTCCATAATACGTTGGGAAGTTCGTGAGTAGCTGCACAACTGGCGGCTTCTCCAGAGAGGCTCAGCCCCACGCAGTTAGTTCTGTAACGTAGCTTCAATACCAAATTTAATTTGTCTATTTTAAGTAATTTCGGACGTCAAACATTTGGGCCGACAGACATATAGACAGGGGCACGCGGCCTCATAGTTGGTTGATTAGGTCACAGGATTTTTCATTTGACCTAATTCTTCCAGCCGCACTATGGGCCTGGGGTCGACTTAGCCTCTAACAGAAATGAGTACCAGGAATATTCTTGGTGGTAAAGGGCGGCCGGCGCGTAGGCTCTGACAACCTCAGCGCCATCTGTGAGCCGATTGTTTAGAAAATGTGGGAGGCTCGACGTCGCAGAACCCTGTGGGCCCCCACGGCCTGTTACAGGGCCAGCTTTACCTTTTTAGACATATAGACATGGCCCTGTAGCTCGTCTCAATATGAACTTAACAATGGCTGACAGCTGTCGATTTGATCGTGCCGGTTTTTCCAAGGAGAATGACGATGTTGTGTAGTGGGTTGCCGAGCTCACGGCGCGGCCGTGAAGTGGACATCTGTTACGATAATGCAAATCATGGGCGGCTTTGTAGTTTCATCAAGATGGCTGACGCTTGGCGTGGGCTTAACTCTGTTTAACACGTTGCCATATTTTCGTCAGTTCAGTCCCCTGTTTGCATCACAGACGCGGAAGTGCCTTTTGTTTTTCGTCCCAGTAAAGAAACATTGACGCATTTCCCACTTTCTCAGAACTTGATACCGTTTCGTTAGATTTCAGGCTCTCACCGCAATGATTAAGACGTGACGCCGTGTAGTCAGGCAGTTTTTTTTAGTTACTTTGTGTGGCGTGAGACTGAGTCCACTTGATACGTCGGTCGCTGTATGACCTATTGCACCAGCCCCGGATGATTGATGATGATAAGTGTGGAGCAGTCGCATCACAAATCCCACATAACCTGACCTGGGTTGGAACCCCGGACGCCGCTGTGGAAAGCCGGTGACTGACAGCCTGAGCTGTGGCACGGCCCTTAACGGAAGGTGACTGCCCTTTTCGGCCTTGAAGTCCATGTCAGCAAGACACAATATTCCATGCTTGCTTAGCATATCTTGAACCCTGACGATGTCGGTAGCATGTTTCTCCGAAACGTCTAGAACATTGTGCGGAGACCTAGGAGCGCGAATAGCAGGGGTGGACCGCTGTGTAAGCCTGAACTCAGCAATATGTGGCAACATCGCACAAGTTTGCCTGAGCCCTTTAAGGGCCAGTTCCAAAGTTTGGGTCTGGGCGCCCCAACTTGAGTTATCGACTCCTGTCCCGTGGCCTCCATGCGCCGAAGGATATTGACTGGTACAGCTGAACCATTTTCTTGTGGCTTTTGGATACAGGGTTACTCCATTAGGGGTGGCAGGTTAATTGTAGGGGTGGGGAACATACCCCTGACGCTTGTGAAATCACTGAACTGCATCCGGTGTCATGTCGCTCCAGTTGTACAAGAGAAGTACGCAGTGTACTAGGCCAATGTCCGGTGCACCCCACTAGCAGTACTAGTATGTACCCTATCTCTTTATCTGTGTATGGCTCTGCAGCCTCTGTCGGGCCATGGCCGCTATACACAGTCGGTAGGACTCCTCGGACGGGGGATCAGCCCGTCGCAAGGTCGCTACCTACACACAGAACAACACAAACACAGAATAAACACACGCAGATATCCATGCCTCGAGTGGGATTCGAACCCACAATCCCAATGTTCGAGCATGAAGTGTCGGACCTTGAGCAGGCGCTCTAACGGGAGAGAAGTCCCCTGTGAGTTGAACGAGATCTCTGTTATGGCGGGTTCGGTTCCCATCATGTGTCGAAAGTAGGATCTAGTGACTTTCTGGTGATGACGTAACTATCTGCGTCACTGTCTGATGACGCAGCATCACAGAGGTACTGGGCACACTTCAGTTTGTAAGCGCATAGAAGTATAGGCATGTTTAATCGTTTGCTTGTGTTTGTATATCTCTTATTTGGGCTTGAAGTAAGCGAGTATGTCGCGGGGCTTGGGGGTTGGAGCAGGAAGTCTGAGTACGAGACAGGCCGAGCAGACGGCTTCCGCATGTGGGAATACATGTGTGCTGCGGGCAAGTAGCGCGTTGGGCGCACAGGACAGCCCGCAGGATATTGCAGTAGGCTGATGGATGTGGGGTGCGAAGAGTTACGCCGTGTAGTATGGACCTGATGCCGCCATGTTCAGAGTGGAAGAGCAGCCGTCAAGCAGTATGCAGGAAGCATCCTACCCCTGGAAGCACACCACACCGCACAGGCGAGGCATGCGGGCACGGCTTGGACTTATATTCTCGATATTTTCGAGTCGAATCTCGGCCGGGGCATTGACTACTGACTGAGGATTTTTCTGCTTTTCCTCAGACCCACGTAACAAATACCGGAATATTGCATCGGCTAAACAATGACCGCTTCCTTTCAAATCCTCTCCAATTCGTCATTCATCTGTCATGTCATTCGCTGCTGTAAATTCTAAATGGTGACAGCGTCGTGAAGTTGTCGCTGTGCTTAATTAGTTAAGTTAGTTCGGTTGTCTGGAAAATGTGGGAGCCTCGACGTCTCAACAGCCTTATGGGCTTCCACGGCCTGTTACAGGGATAGCTTTACCCTTTTTACGAGGGAGAGTCAGTAAATAGGTCACACATAGAAGTAAACCAGCTGTAACGGACGTGATAGGTTTTCTGTGTGTATGACTACGTAGCAGCGCAGTTCAGCTTCATGACAGTCTAGGTAGTGGACGCGCATGCGCATATTCAAAGGCTGATATTAGTAGTCAAAATGGTGACAATGCTTGAGGAACATACTACCGAAGAGCATTTTTCTGTTGTGCGTTTTTTTTTGGGGGGGGGGCGAAAGGACTCAATGGAAAGGATATTCATAAAGAAATGTTTTCCTGTTTACGGCGAGAAGTGTTTGTCGCGTAAAACGGGTCACATTTGGGTGGCAAACGTTTCACTGATGACGAGAAGTTGAAACGGAGATGCTGAAGTGGCCGAGACACCAGTCAAAAGAATTCTATGTCGCGGGTTTCCACCTATTGGTAAAGCGATGGAACAACTTTATCTATGTTAGCGGAAGATCGGTCGAGAAATACATGTTTTTCCATGTTCGAATATGACATTTTTTACGTTTTATATCGATATGGAGAGTGGAGTTATTGCTCCACATTTCTTGACCTCGATACTGGATGGAGGTGACTGGTCAGCTTCACGCCCCGGCCGCTTTACCGCTGTGTAAAACCAAAAAAGACTCGAATGCTGTATTGTCAGAACATCATGATTGTTCGGAAAGGTCGCGCCTCTCTGCATCAATATCGTGTCCTCCGCAGGCGACTCTGACCCAAATATTTCTGTTCGATCCCATTATCATCGGAGAACAGTGGCCGTGACGTCACAGCCCCCTACTCTCTGCCGGAATGCGATTTCAAATATTTAATGTTTCCCTTTGTGACGTAGCCAGTTCTGATTAAATTATTATGGCGGCCATTTGGGAAAACCCAGAGTCGAACATCTGTTAAAGTAGAGGGAAGCCTGTAGAAGTGACGGATCGCTGGGCAAGTTAGTGAAGCGGTAACACAGTACCTTTATATATATCCGAGAGGCGTTCGTTTCGAATCTCAGTCGGCACTCCTGCTGTCCTGTCTGAAGATTTAAGTGATTTTCCGGTCTCACCAGGCAAATTCCTGGGTAGTACCTGAGTTACGCAACGCTTATTTCATTAGAAATCATGTCGGATTTATCATTCATCAGTGATCCTGTCGTCTGACGCCGTAATGCCCGTATGATAGCGCTGTTAAATAAGCAAGGAAAAGAAAACGAGAAGAGAGAGAGACGGGGGGGGGGGGAAATGATTCGTGAGCTGTCAGCAGAGAAAACAAGGACTAGATGGCGAAAGGGAAATGATGTGGAGGCTCTGGGAAAACACTTTCCAAGACCCCTTTAATCAAGCCACTCTTTTCACTGTTCACGATCCAGAAAGCCAGTGTTTTTTCTATTCACGATCCAGAAAGCCAGTGTTTTTTCTATTCACGATCCAGAAAGCCAGTGTTTTTTCTGTTCACGATCCAGAAAGCCAATGTTTTTTTCTATTCATGATCCAGAAAGCCAGTGTTTTTTCTTTTCACGATCCAGAAAGCCAGTGTTTTTTCTGTTCAAGATTCAGAAAGCCAATGTTTTTTCTATTCACGATCCAGAAAGCCAGTGTTTTTTCTATTCGCGATCCAGAAGGCCTGTGTTTTTACTGTTCACGATTCAAAAAGCCAGTGTTTTTTCTATTCGCGATTCAGAAAGCCAGTGTTTTTTCTATTCGCGATCCAGAAGGCCTGTGTTTTTACTGTTCACGATTCAAAAAGCCAGTGTTTTTTCTATTCGCGATTCAGAAAGCCAGTGTTTTTTCTATTCGCGATCCAGAAGGCCTGTGTTTTTACTGTTCACGATTCAAAAAGCCAGTGTTTTTATTGTTAACAATAAGCCAGAATTTTTCTATTTAGGACCCAATAAACCAGTGATCTGCAACGCAGTTACAGCACCTGGCTATTCAATGTGCGTGCTTAACGCTCGCTCTTCACGTTGTATGCGTGCGCATCGGGAAAGAGACCGGTTCAGTGTTTTCAAACTCTTATGAAGGACAAGTCTGACGCCTGAGGTGAGGACTGTGTGAATGCTGGATCTTCTGGGGTGTGACACGACGCATAATGTGAACACCACGTAGGTGGTGGGGGAACCGATGTTTCGGAGGATCTCACTGCCTCTGTTTTGAAGGGGCCCGTCTCACCCCCCATTGATTCTATCACCCTAATAATATTTTACGAGGAGTGTAAGTTATGAAGTCCCTCAGTATCCAGTTTTACGCAACTTCCTGTCATTCCTCCCCCAATACGCCCAAATGTTCCCCTCAGCACCCTGTTCTCATTCTTGCTGTCCTTAGAGCGGTGATTCTGGAGACGTGACGTCGTGTAGTTCAGTAATTTACTGACGTTTCGGAGGAATTTTGCTGCTTCAGTGTTCAGGCTTGAAAGGTTAGTTGGGCAGGTAGTCAGCAAGACATAGGCAGGAAACAGAATGAGATGGAGGAGGTACTTTCCTCTGAAACGTCTGTTAGATTCTATCTGATTATTCTGCGTCATATGCTGTAAGATATAACTTTTTAGTCTTTGCTTCTCCCTGTGACTGAAAGCCCACAGTTTCACACCCATATATATAACTTAAGAAAGTATCCGACTGAATTTTGACATATTACTGGACTGTTATATGATTAGGCAGTCTGAGAGACACGTTTCCATACCACAGATCGTGAGAATTTGATGGCGGGTTGCCTGTCATTCCCCTTCCGCATAGGGGCCGGACCACAACAGCCAGTTCTTCGGCCCAAACAATCGCAATTTTTCACCCATGAAGAGTGACTCCCCCTTCCCCCTCGCAGAACAGGACTTCCCCGAAACTAATGTTCCTTACTGCTCGTATCCCTCCCCACTGCCTTCCAAATATCTGACCAGCTTCCACAGCTCCGTCGACAGCCTGTCATGTATCACGCGGCAGACACTCGTAGCCATTTGCTTGGCTGTCAGGCAGGTAGCGACACTGTCCGCCTGCCCGCAAGGTTCACATGCCCAAGGAGGTTGCTTCTAGAGAGGCACTCGCCCTTGCCTCTTCTAACTGTACTTGTCTGTAGTTACTTGAAGAGGTTACTGAGACGTCTGTAGTCACTTGACGAGGTCACTGAGACGTCTGTAGTCACTTGGCGAGGTTACTGAGACGTCTGCAGTCACTTGGCGAGGTTACTGAGACGTCTGTAGTCACTTGACGAGGTTACTGAGACGTCTGTAGTCACTTGGCGAGATTACTAAGACGTCTGTAGTCACTTGGCGAGGTTACTGAGACGTCTGTAGTCACCTGGCGAGGTTACTGAGACGTCTATAGTCACTTGGCTAGGTTACTGAGACGTCTGTAGTCACTTGGCGAGGTTACTGAGACGTCTGTAGTCACTTGGCGAGGTTACTGAGACTGTATAGCGTCAAGCGATCTGATGATGGCGAGTAATGCATGTGGAGGCTCGCTGATGTAAGCTCTCGTGGGCTAATTTAAGACGCTATCCCGGAATTATGCTGGAGGGACTGAGGAACACGACGAAATACCTCAGTCGCGATATCCTGTGTCCCTGTTGAAGCGTCAGTAAAATGACAGCCCTTACACTGGGCATTGTCCTGAGCCAGTTTAATACAATCCACATCCCTCCATATAGTGTTTTGTAAGATGATGTTACTTAAATGATCTCCCATCGAGATCTAGGTCTCTCAATCTTGCGTTTCTCTCTGAGGGTTTAGGAATATTTTTGTGTTTATCACCTCCCCTTTCATGCTGCATAGCCCGCCTATCTCTCTGTTCTTGATTTTTTATCCTAGTAGCAACGATATTTAGTGAAGTTGAGTGGGCTCATCTAGCCCAGGATAGGAACGAGTGGCCGGTTTTTGTAAACTCTTGAAATGAACCTTCGGGTTACATAAAGGGGTGGAATTTGTTGAGTAGCTGAGCAACTGTGAGCTTCACAGGAAGGTCTTAGCGCCATGCTAGTTTGTAACATTCTGTTCTGAAAGAACAGGCGTGTCACTATGCTGCTTATGCGACTTGTGACGCTGTTGCATGCGGTGGGATGTTTCTTGAAGATGTTATTGGAAGACTACAGATGGCTCGACGCGCGCTTGGCTCCCTTCAGGATTGAAATGCATCCCTTGTTCACGGTGCTGATTGTTGGATGTTCCCGTAGGAACAAGGGAAACTGAAAGAAACCGATTTGAAAGCCAGCCATAGAAGCGAAATGGGCCAGCTGTTTGGAGACGTTACATCAACTGACGTAACTTCGGTTAAGTGGGTATGTGGATTCTGTTTAAAACTCTCGAACCTCAGTTTGTGAGGAGTCCGTGAAGCGAGTAGGCTGTGGGCTGGACGACCGAGGAATCGGGTCTCGATTTCAGAGATTTTGCTGCACAGAGTTCAGACCGGCTCTGGGGTCCCACCCAGCCGCTAACAAATTGGTACCGGGAGCTGTTTCTCTGGGGAGTAAAGCTGACCACTCCCATCCAGTGCAGAGGTTAGGAATGCGTCAGCCATTACTCCGAGCTCTCCTTGCTACTGCTTCGCGCTCTTTTCTTGCTTGGCCTGTTCTTCGACCTTGAATATGGAGGCGACATTTTCCTCCGAAACGTCGGTTGGCTTTCAACGGACTACACGGCGTTATTTTCCAGAAGATAGTACTTTTCAGCAAATTAGTTTATTTGTAAATGGATTTATAGAGAATATATGTAAGTCCTTGATCGGTTGGGTGAGTTTCTGTTGGAGTCGCCAGCGCAGTCATTCTCGGTCCTTTGTATATACACATGAGGTGACTGCAAGGAAAGCGGTCACTCTGATTGAGGGGAGGCGAGACGACACAGAAGTCGGTTCGGGCCAACAGTACGTACAGACCTAATCCGGGTCAAAATACGGAACACAAGGACGAGGAGAAGGGAGAATAAAAAAAGAAGAGGAAGAATTTTTTTTTTTGGGGGGGGGAGATAGAAAGTATAGTACAAGAATAGACAAAGTGGAAAATAAGGCCGCGCCATAGCTCAAGCGGTTATTCGCTGGCTTGCTACCGCGGTGGCCCGGGTTCGATCCCGGGTCTGGTCAAGTGGGATTTGTGGTGGACAAAGTGGCGCTGGGGCAGGTTTTCTCCAAGTACTTCGGTTTCCCCTGCCAATCTTCATTCCACCAAATTCTCCACCATCATAATCACCAGGGACAGGCTACAGTAGGCCAATCAGTGGCCGCCGTGCCGAGTGGATCCAGTTGGACTCCACCCTCCACTAGCGAATTTACAAAATAAGTGGAAAATAATGTGGTGAGAGGGGCTTTATTGTGGGGGGGGGAGAAAGCATCATTATGTCAGGTTCCCAGGCTTCGTCCGTTTGTCCTTCTGATAGGGCAATGTGAAATTGAAGACATTATGACGGTTAGAAGCAGTGGCTTGATTCAGGGACCGCGGGATTTTGGGTTTCTGTGTTAATGTAGACGTATAATTTGAAATAGAAATTTAGTGGCTTTGACAGCGAGAAGACCTGATTTTGATGAATTTAAGTGGGGGGAAGGGGGGCTGCGTGAGAATCACGTCTATATTATCTCTGTGAGGAGCCAACCGACATGGTACAGGGTGTTCTTAAGGATTCGATACTTTGCAAAGAAATATATTATTTTCTTGTGAAACTTATACTTTCATCATCGTCATCATAAAAGCCAGTCATTAATACCTTACCGCAAGGCAGATGAATCCATTCAGATATTTGGACTTTGTTTCTGTACAATCCGTTTTAATATTATAGCATGTAGACGAATTGCTAAATAATGACTATAAACAACGCCCGTTTCCAGGCAATGGATTCCTAACAAGCAAAAATTGAATAGAAGAACGGTGTTTTCTTTGCGGTCCGGTAAGCACCAGTTGTCTTCTATGCTGTCGGTGCCGATGTGTTATAAGCAGGACAATTTGAGTGAGTGAGTGCGGTGCGGTAAAATGAAGTGAAGAGTTGGTTGGTGAGCTAGCGAGTTAGAGAACTGCGGGTCAGTCCTTATGAGCTGTTGCTGATAGGAGCTGGTAGCTGAGCACGGGAATATTTCTGGAGCCCAGCTCAAGGGGAGCTTTCGCTGTTGGAAGTCGTTACCAGGCAACGACTGAGAAGACTTAATTCTTGCTGCAGTGATTTAGCGATAGCGCTATTGTTGCTTGTAGTTACGATCTGTAAGTGTCCAGTAAATCCAATTACCAATCAAAACCCCGTCATACACGTCACTATCACGTGACTGTTATCCTTCCACATAGGCCTGAGTGTCGGTATTTTCATATCTGTAGGACATGATAGAAAGTAGTTCAATAACACGGTTTCTCATGTACATGAGGAGAATGATGACTGACGTTAAATGACCTTCGTGTTTGGCTGAACGTCCTCGAGGAATATGCTGCGCCTGTAGGAGGAACTTGTTCCTGTCTTTTCATAGTTGGGAAGTTCTCCTGCCTGTGTTTACTCGTACAAGTTTCTTTGATTAAGCACAAGCTCAGCCGTAGCAGTCTTGTAATAATACATCCTGGCCGTGACAACCATACTGCCTAATCTCACGTCCACATGCCACGAACAGAACGGCCAAGTCATGTCGTGTGCCTCGCCTCTGCAGAGTCCATGTCACCACACACGAAACGAGAATTGAAAGCGAAACCTCTTGTTGAACGTAATTTAGAAGTATGAAACCAGCTGAATTCAAGATGTTCACAGAATTCGAAGGAAGAGACTTCCGAAATTACAAACTGCGTGGGTCAAGGAACTGGGGAATGACATTGAAGAGAGAGGTGGAAGGATGAGGCCGGAACAGGCCAATACGTGGCCCAGCTCCCTGAGAGCGAGATGATGTAGTTGAATCAGGGAACACACAACATGCACACGGAAGTAGCTAATACTGTTTGTTATGAGGTTCTGACGTCGGTTTTCTAAAATGGGACTCCGTTTAGTTTTTTTCGACGGTCTGGAATACGACGCCATCTACTTTAGTAGAATCTACCTTTAAGATGGAGGCAGGAGGTTCCTCCGAAACCTTATTCCCTGTCACACTGTACACAGTCAAATCCCACAATTTTTTAATATTGTGGCATATAGACCCGTTGTTAGGCAACGACCGCGAAACAAACAACGAGACAACGGCCGTTGCTAAACTTCAGCTTCGTAAATACGCATCAGCACTGGAACCGTTGCTAGGCAGCTGCACGCATGCATCAGTGGAAGTGCTGTTTGAAGCAGTGTTTCCTTTGTCTTCGTGCGGAGGTTATATGACTCGACCGACCGAGTTCAGTTCAGTTAGCGCAGTGCAGTGGAGTGGAGTGGAGACAGTTGTGGCACAGTCGCCAGCCGCCAAGAACGTGAGCACGGAAGCAGAGGAAATTGTTGGAAGCCGTTACCAGACAACCGGTGATCACGCAGCAAACTTTGAACACTTAAGTGTGTGAGGTAATGAACTGCAGAACATGTGAATTATCGCTAGCGCTAGAGCTACTTGCAGGTACGATATGCAAGTGTTCAGTAAATCAGATTACCAATCCAAACCCCGTCTGTAGTGGACATTATTGACTGATTAGGCAGTTCAGGCGAACTGGTGTGCCGCAAGTGTATAATGACGGGGGGCACATGTGAATGAGTGAGTCAGTCGGATTTAATTGAAGGCGTCCATTGATCTGCAAGTGCTGAGAAGGAGACGCCTTGGAGGGGATGAAAACATTGAGTTTGCGCAATGTTCAGGGTCCTGTTGAAGCCTCGTGGGGCGGCACACCTGTGGTTTATTCTTATTTATTATTTATTTAACGATGCTCTCAGCAGCCCAGATAATTATGGCATGGAATGGTACGATGACTAGTGAACAGTGCATTCTAGGTATCTGGAAGGAAGCGTTTTGGTTTAATTTCAGGGACTATCCTGGAATATCCATGGAGGGTCTGAGGAAATACAAAAAAATCCGCCTTAGCATAGTCTGTGTCACTGTCAGGAAACGAACTGGGCGCTTAACCATATTCAAGTCAGAAGCGTTAACGCTTGAAGGAGCTTGTCATGTAATTTTGTAGATACCAGCGTTTCGGATTAACTTTCTACTTCCATCTTCAGGGTAGAAGAATAAGCTGAGAGGAAGGAGATGTTACGTGATTTGAAAGGGGGGACTGCGACGGAGGTTATGAGCGGACCAATAGGAACCTTCGCTCTTTGAAAAGGATCATTAGACAGTGAACTTTATATGCCTTGCTTTGATAACCTCAAATTTTGTATCGGTCCTTGAAGTGATCGTAGGCTTGAAGGTTAGAAGAAACAGTAAATTGTCGTGGCCGATTGCGCAGTACTGTAATATTGTGGCACAGACGGGCAGAGATAAGCGGAACTGTTCTGTTACTGTCCCTGTTTGTCTGCTCTTTGTTTCCGACTTGTGAGCGGCAGGTCCTGGAGCATGAACTGTCCGGAGCGAGGGTTTTCCTGGTATTCCTCAGTTCCTGCAGACAAATGGTGGGATACTGCCTTAAATTAGGGAACAACCGCTTCCTTCCACATCCCTTCTAATTCATTATTTCCTCTCTTCCATTCATTCGACGTTTCGGTGTCCCAAGATACTGGTAGCGTCGCTAAATAAACAACAATAAAAAAAGACACGTTTTGGAACTACATAAAATTGCTCTGTTCGGAATTTATGTAGCGACACCCCCCCTCCACACTGTAAGTTATGTTGTACCACCGCGACTCGATAGCCCGACTCTCGTTTGTAAAAGACCCGCTCCATTGCTATCCATCTCTCCTCTGCTCTACAAATAATTGAAGTTTGTTGTATTATAACTTCCCCACCCCGCGTCCGCCCGACTTCTTTCCCCTCCTCTGATTGGTCACTTAATTCCTATCAATGCAGTAATTGTATTTTCAGAAATCGATTAGCAAACCCGCAATGTTTTGTCACGACGCGCAATTATTCAGATTGATTTTCTTTTGTTTCAGGTATGTGTGACGTAACAGCGAATTGTTTCAACAGCAGCGCTTCTGGTCGCTATGGAAACTGATCACGTGAGCGACGGCCTTCCCGCTTCATTTGTTTTCTTTATTTGCGGCTCTCATGGGCGATACTGGGAACTAATCTGGAGTGTGCTTATTAAAGTATGGATTATAATTATTGCTTGTTATTTTATTCTTTTTAACGAGGATCTTCATAACTTGTACTATTCGCCAAGTATAATTAGAATGATCAAGTTAAGGAAAATAAGGTTTGGCAGGGCACATAGCACGGATGGGGAAAAGAGGTATGCATATAGAATATTGGTGGGAAAGTCAGAAGGAAAGAGACCATTAGGACGGCAGACATAGGTGGGTGGATAATATTAAAATGGTTCTTAGAGAGATAAGATGAGATGGTATGGACTCGACTGATTTGGCTCAGTATAGGGACCAGTGGAGGGCTCTTGTGAACAAGGCAGGTAGCCTTCTGGTCCCATAAAATGCTGGGAAGTTGTTGAGCATCAACACAACTGGCGGTTTCTCAAGAAGGGCTCAGCTGCGTGGTGTTACTGTGTAGCAGATGAAACTTTATAGCTCACTGATAGAAAGTAAAGCAGGGAGTTGATCAGGAAGCTGAACTACGTAATACAGACGAAGGAGACTTCTAGCCTATAAGGGATGCATCCTGTTGTGTGTTAGTGCTACGAGGATATGTGAGTGTAAGTGTTCAGCAAATCCAGTTACCGGTCCAAACCCCGTCTGTAGTCACTCGTATACGTGACAGTGCATAACAGCGAAGCCGGAGAGTTTTACGTGGGACACTCTGTATCTGTGTGGCCTCCCCAGGGACGCACTTCGCCACGATCCGTTTTCCTCCTCCCCCTGTCGTAATGCTGGTGGTTAGGCCCTGTCATCGCGTTCGGCCAGTCCCCAGGGACGGCTGGGTAACAGACAATGCGGCTCGGTCTCTTAGGAATGGACAACTGCTCTCAACTTGAATCCGGTCACCGTGAGCCGCGACCCGCTGTTGGCTATGGAGCATTTTTTTTAAGTGAAGTGACAGGAAAACAAGCATATAAGGGGTACTCAGAATAATGTAACATGTAGACCCGTTGCTGGGCAACGACCGCGAGATAAGCAGATATACAACAGTCGTTACTTAGTGACGACAGTAGTTGGATACAGCAACAGAAGAACGGTGTCTTCTGTGCGGGCCATGTCGAAATGATATAAGCAGGACAGTCAGTTGAGTTGAGTTGAGTTGGTTTGTGAAGTGACTGAGTCAGTTAGAGAACTGCAGCGGTTCAGTAGAGAAGCTGGTAGCTGAGGTCGGGGAAAGTTCGAGAACCCAGAGGAAGGGGAACGTCTGCCGTTGGGAGCCGCTACCAAGCAACGGCTAGTGAAGACGTGATTCTGAACACTAATGTGTGTGTAATAGTGAATTGTTAAGTGTAGTCACTAGCTGTATCAGTGAGTCTAACAATAAATCCGAGTATGAATCCAAACCCCGTCTATAGTCACACTCATACACGTGACAGTATGTTTGATTTCCATGAATTCTTTGTACTGTCCGTGTCTGAACAGAATGCGCAGTGGATTTGGTCTGGTCCACTAATTACGATAAGGATTATAGGGTTGGTGTGGGTTAGTTACTTTGCGTCACCCTTCCTCTCACCCATGTTGTAGCTGTAACCATTGTTCCCTTTCATGTGCAACCCAAGGACCAGGCCTACATAAACGGAACCCATTCGTTTTCACCCGTCCGCATGTTATACCTCCGCAAATATTCAGTGGATTTAGACAAAATTTGGAATTGGAGGTGTAAGTTCTATCCTCAGGGGCCTCAACATAACAGATACCTTATACTAGTTGAACTCCTATGCTGGATAGGCGACAACTGCTTCCCCCCATACTTTCTGACTCGGTTATTCTTGGGTTTCCTCAGTCCCTCTACGTGAATTCTGGGATAGTACTCCATATTAGGAATCGACAGCTTCCTTCCAGATCCTTTCCAGCTCCTACCATCCGACTGTGTGCAGTCTGTGCCATAAATAGGTAAAGAGGCCACAAGTCCGAAACATCACAGAGCCGAGCCGAGCCGAGCCGAGCATGGGCTTGTTGCGTGGCGTCAGGCGAACATGGGAGGGGGGCAGGATTCTGTGCATTGCAACTTCTGAAATGCACGACCAGGTGTAACGTGACATTTGCTTCCTGATTTTCATCTTGCATGGCGTAGTGTAGTTGGTTGAGGCACTGTGCTACAAGCTGGAAGGTCGCGGGTTCGATTCCCCATGAGGTAATTCGATTTTTCACTTGACCTAATCCTTCCAGGCGCCCTATGGCTCGGCGGTCGCCTCGGCCTCTTAACAGAAATGAGTATCAGGAATCATCCTTGGAGGTAAATGGCGGCCGGCGCGTAAGGCTGACAACCTCACCGCCATCTGTTAGCCGATTGTCTAGAAAATGTGGGAACCTCGACGGCTCACAACCCTATGGGCCTCCCCGATATTTGCTTATGTACTCAAATGGCCAGCATTCATTGCAGTAGTCACAAGTTCCCGCCACCGGTGCCTATCCGCAGCCAAATGAATCCAGCCAGTGCCTTCCCGTCCTGTTTCTTAAATCCAAATTAATATTAGTCTCCCATCTACTCATAGGTTTTCCTAGTGGTCTCTTGCCTTCAAATTTTATTCCCAGCCTTTTATATGCATTTCGCTGCCATGCGTGCTGTATGTCCTGCCTATTATTCCAGTACTATTTTGAAGAGGGAATGAAGATTGAGACATAAGCAGGTATACGCGTTCTTCGTCCAGGATATGGCCGCTATTCTTGTCGGTACCGCAAGACCGCGCCACACAGCGGAGGGTAACACTCGGATTTTGTAATTGCAGTTTGCTTGTGTATTTAAGTTTTGGGAGCGAGGATTCGAATGCGCGTTAAGAAAGCTCTGCATTCTGCCCACAGAGTGTATCTGTATGTTCCGTATGGTTCTCACAGTAAACAGCGACTGTTTCCGTGAACTCAGTTGATCCATATGTTGTTGCTATGTTGACGGAGTGTTTCCTGCGAGGTACGAATTGTATTTATAGGAAGGTATAGAAGTGGAGTAGTAGTCTGGAAGGCTCGCAGAGCCGCAATACAGTAAAATAAGGTCGTGAGTCACGTGGGACTCGGAACCAAGATTAATCGTGCTAGCGAGGCCTAGGAGCAACTTAGCGGTTACACAGAAAGACCGACTTCTCCCTTCGTTGAAGAGGAGGCCCAATTTCTAAACACGTACATGTCTCGGCGAGAACAGAAATCTTTGAGTACTATCCTCTGGGATGTAAATAGTGTGTTGTCCGTTGAAAGTCAACGGACGTTTCGGAGGAACATGTCGCCTCCATCTTCAGGGCCGAATCAGCCGAGCAAGATACCAGCGAGACAGATCGTGTGGATAAGTAGTCACAACCATTGCTGTGAGAACCTCAAATCGTACAACAAAACTTGACGGGACTTGAAGCCGCGGATGACTGCTGGCGAGGCCCGGCAGCATCTTAACAGACCGACCGACCTAGAAGTTTAAGGCCCTTGAGAACGTGAGGACTATAAAGGGGAAGCTGAAGGAAATGGAGAAGTAAAGAGGAAAGGAAGACAAAAATAGAAATCACGTGAGTTTCCATTCTCCTGCTGCGCCGTATCAGATCACATCTGTGTGACCCCAGCTAATTCCGCCACGCCCACCCCCGCACTGCTGTTTCCATGGTGACACAACTATGTTTAATAATTTTCACACTCTCTTAAGTGAGTGTTCTGCCATTAGGAAGCAGAAAAGCCGCTGGGGTCCTCCGGGCGGGGGGGGGGAGACGGAAATTACGTAGTCATAATCGAAATGGTTGCGTCGTTCCGTGTCATCGAAACTTGTATTCGCGCATGCGCGTAACTTAAACTTCTCTAATTTCCTCAGACCACACGAAATGGAAACGCCGCTCGCTTCGGCTCCGCTGGTGATTGGTTTCACTGTTTTGCTGCTGGGGTCGGGGGTGTTCCTCTGATTTACTGCATGACGCAGTCAGTATCCAGTGGTGGGATGAATGGAAAGCTATTTGGAAGGAAGTGGCCATCGCCTAATCGAGGTAGTTGTCGGTATTTGCCCGGTTGACTGAGGAAAACCATGACGGTAACTGTGAGGATAGCCACTATCCCTGCCGAGATTCGAACCCATCACTTCCCGAATATTAAAGAGTACAGTCGTGTCAGATGTGGCGCCATGTGAGTTGGAAGAACAGCTAGTGCGTTCTTTCGAAACGTCGATAAACTGCCAGTGAACTACGCGACATCCTATCCCATAAGATAGATAGAACACAATTTGCCTATGACTGGTCACATTTGAATGGGTGTGAAACTTGGTCTCAGACATTAAGGGAGGAACATGGACTGAGGTTGTTTGAGACAGAAGAGAAATGAAGTGACAGGAGGTTGGAGAAAACTGCATAATGAGGAACTTCATAACTTGTACTCTTCTCCAAGTATAATTAGGATGATCAAGTCAAGGAGGATGAGGTAGGCAGGGCATGTAGCACGAATGGGGGAGAAGAAGAATGCATATAAGAATTAGTGGGAAAGGTAAAGGGAGAAAGACCACTAGGAAGACCAAGACGTAGGTGTGGGTAGTATGGGCTGGATTGATCTGGCTCAGGATAGGGATCAGTGGAGGTCTCATGTGATCACGGTAATGAACCTTCGGGTTCCATAAAATGCTGGGAAGTTCTTGAGTAGCTGCACAACTGGCGGCTTCTCAAGAAGGGCTCAGCTTCATGGAGTTAGTTAGCTGGTCACATTAGGCACGCGTGCCATTGATTTCCAACCTCATGGCAACCTGAATAACCTTCACTGCACGGGGCCCCTGCCTCAGCTACTTCTCTGTGACACAGATGCCTTTATTCAGACTGTTCGTACCACGCAATGTGCCAGTATGGCTGAGCATGGGGAGTCCTCGAAGCTCTCGAGTGGAAGTCTCCCAGATCAAATTTTTGGATAATCTGTCGAACCATCTAACCGCTAATAATGCGTCACACATTGTGAGATGGACGGACAGACATGACCTCCACATAATTCATTCTGTTTTTACTCCGTAAGAAACACCCCAAAGCCAGTTCTTTCAGGCACCGGTAAAACCAAGCGGGCCGTTCCTAGAATACGGTGGGGCGGACAGTGGCGATAGGTAAAGGTAAATTTGTCGCTGGGCTTAATTAAATACCGCGCCTTGAATATGTATGACGGAATGGAGGTGTAGTTCCACACATTCTAAACTTCGGCACTAGATGGAGGTGAATGCTTAGCTTCACAACCCGACCGCTTTATCCCAAGGGAAGGAGCCCCCTGTTCCTTTTGGATAAGAGGCTCGGTGGGCCTCATAGCCGATTGGGGCGCTGTGGGCATCTAGGAAATCGAAGAAGAAGAAGAAGAAGAGGGAAGTGGATAAAGGGAGATATGAATGGCAGTCTGGGTCGGGGCAATTGCTGCTGGGACTCGCCAGCACAGTCATTCTTGGCCCCGAGTCTCGCGGGACTTGAGACCATGTTTCAGTGCGTGACGCTCAGCTAGGAACGGTAGAACGAGGGAGGAAGGGAGGAAAGCAGTGGCTATGTGACAGGCAAACAGAACGAACGGAAATATAAGGGAGAGAGGAAGGAACAAGACAGAAATAACAAAAGAAAGAAAGAGAAAGGCGGTAGTTATTTGCCTCTCTCCGCCTCTGAGAGCCGGGATAACGCAGTCGGTATAGCGACTGGCTACAGACTTGACGACCAAGGGGTCGGAGATCGAGTCCCGATGAGGGCAAGAATTTTCACTTCTCCATTTCATCCAGACCGGCTCTGGGGCCCACCCAGCCTCGTATCCAATCGGTACGGGGGGCTCCTTCCTCGGAGATAAAGCGGTAAGGGCGTGAAGCTGACCACTGTGTTCCAACTATTGCCGAGATCAAGAATACGTGGGTCTATACATCCACTCCTCCATACGCCTTAATGGCGTAGTGCTCAATTAGTTAAGCACAAGAACAGCTTTGCCTTTACTTTTACCCCTCCACCTTTGCCAGGTCATGGGCCTGTAGTAGGACAACAGAAGAAGGTTCTGGACTCCGTGGGGTCCTGGCGACATTTTGGCTGTCCGCTGACAAGTGGATTTGCTTGCGCCGACAGCTGCAATTGTGATGCCCGGGAATGTCCCGTGTTGACCGGGGTGGGACGTAAAGCAGTTTGCTGGTCGGCTGCGGGACCGGTGGAGACGGGGTAGCTGTCGAGAAGGAATTTTCAATTAGTGGTTTAACAGTTGAATTCAAGTGGTGGCCATGAGTGCATTAATATGTCCACCTTACACCGCATTTTTGGTTCAAGCGCTGCCCCTAATTACCGTCAGCGTTCCCACGAAAGCAGTTGCTTTGTCCAGTTTGCGGCTTTCAGGGCGCGGTCTTGCTGGTAACGCTTCAGACTCGTGTTCCAGGAGTTCTTGGCTCAAATCTGGGCTGGGCACCGAGGTTTCTTCTCGTTTTTCCAGTCCCTTCAGGAAGTGCCGAGGTCGTGCCTCGGTTATCCCGCCTCCTTCTGTATCCTTTCCCATTCAACATTAATTAGTCATCGTACAATTAAAATAAAAGGTAAAGCTGTCCCTGTCAGGCTATAAAGGTCCGTAGGTTTGTGAGACGTCGAGGGACCCACATTTTGTAGAAAATCGGCTCACAGGTGGCGGTGAGGTCAGCCTTATGCACCGGCTGCCCCTTACCCTCGGGAAGATTCCTGGTAATCATTTCTCCTAGAGGCTGAGTGAAACCCAGGCCATAGTGCGGCTGCAAGGATCAGGCCAACTTAAAAACCAGTGACCTCATCGGGACTCGATCCCGCGACTTTCCGGCCCGTAGCGTAGTGCCTCAACGAATTACGCTACCGCGTGCCACCTTCTCCGCACAGTTCCTCTCTATAGCCTAGCTACAGCTAGCGCAAAGAATAAAAATAATAAAAGAATAATAATAATAATTATTATTATTTCCAGATTTAATTTGTTATAGACCACGATAACTTATTCAGTAAGACCATCTGCAGACGTACCGGCCTTCCCTTGTGTAAGATCTTCCGTTACCATAGCAGCCAAACTGTAATAGTTGTCTGTTGTTACGCGAAGGCCATTGTTTACCCAATGAAGACAAGAACTACCGGAATACAAGAGCCGTGTTTCCCATTGTTCAGTGTTTGTCTTAAGCCAGGCCCCCAGCTAATCCCTAATGACGACCCCGACAGCAAGTGATGGATGGGACCACGTGATCTTGTCTGGAGCACCCTGCAAGTGATTTCTTGCAGTATTCGAGAGAGGAACATAAAAAAAGCAAACAAATATCGATAATCGATTCGTACGCTTTTCTATGACTTGCATCTAAATGTGGTGTAGTGTGGATTTAATTTCTGAAGGTGCTTTGAAATTCGTACGTGCGCATTTCACTCCGTACACTAGCATAAAGCCAGATGAAATTTCGCTGGGAAATTATTGCAGACGAATTTCGTCAATGATACATAACCTCGATAAAATGAAAGGTTCTAGAGAGGCAGCTGTATGTATGAGCAGATACTATAGGGTTCTGACGATGGTGCATAACACGCAGAGATACTGGGTTGCGGATTCTAAATAACTAAGAAGGAAACACAACGTTTCGGAAACTAGATCTGTTTCCGTCCTCAGGTCTGGGAAGACACCTATTCTGTTTGGCCCCTTTGAAAGAGCTAGCCTCAGTCACTGGACAACCGTTGTCAAACTCACATTGCGACTGACGGTTGTTACAAAACACTAAGGCTATAGACACCTGAGACCAGGCTAAATCAATGAGAGCTAACAGCAAATATATATACAATACAAATTGATCCAAGCACGCACATGCGTGGAACCAGGATAGACAGTGAGGTAGAAATTTATGCCACGAAACCAAACTAATAACGAAGTCCTCGAACCCCAAAGCATGGAACAGAAAGGAGAACTAGTGAAGACTAATAGTGTCTACTAGTAGCGCCATCAATGGAGTAAGTCGCGCCTGTCTAATTTAGAACCTAATAGAAATCAGTAAAGCATATATCACGTCATACAGATCTTCTCTGTGAATTGGTTGTGTTTTTCTTAGTTATTTAGAATCCGGACGATGGACTAAACCCGCCTACCCAGTGTCTCTGTCAGCTGTATGTATGCTAAGACACTGCACTTGCTGGAACAGTAGCATGTATTAAACTGTGCTGCTGTCCAGAGGAACTTCGTTCCACAGAGCTGGCCTTTGCGCTACTGACTCACATGTGGCTTCCACTGCCGTCTTGCTGCTGTCTTCTGCTCCTGTTCGTAACTACTAGCAGCTATTGACTGACTTAGACACATAACGAGAGAATAACAATCGTTAGCTCTTTGTGTGTAAGGATCGATTCATGACATGGTCGAAATTGTTCGGTCAAGAAAGTAACACGCCACTCTTCCGGTAGAGGATGTGCTCCGTGGTGGCTTATCGGCCTAGTGACTACGTTATAGGCTGGACCACATGACAACCGGGGTTCGATTCCCCATAAGGAAACGGCACAAGTTGTAAATCAATGTAATATAGGTGGGCCCTTATCAGGTACAAGTAATTATCTTTCTGTATGTATAAGGAATTCTCTACGCATGAGATTTATCATTGCAGAAGAAATTTCGAGTTGCGATAGCAACAGATTCTGGAGCATTAACGCATTGCATGGATTGATATTATGTAGTGGGTCGCGAACCAGCGAGCATTCTTTTTTGTTATAATGTTTCGTCACTTCTGTTAACGTTTTGATGTGGATATGTGGAGTGTAGCTGACTGCATAAATGTGACGGTTTGCGATTGGCTACTTGTGTGGGCCGTTAGAGAAATTGTGTTGAACGTTGGTCTCGACGGATCAGTCGATAACATGTAGGGCTGGAAGGGAATTCGAGAGAAAGCAAGGGAAGTTAATAGTTTTTAAGTTTCATACACCAAATGATACTTCTCCTTTGAATTTCAACGGCATTTACACGAACACAATACATAATTAATTTTCCAGTGTTGCCAGTGTTGCAAGTTCGGTGTTGTCAACACGCCTTACCCTTTACCACGATAGCTTACATTGCTACGACAACCGTAGACTAACGCACCGTGCATGTATATCCGCTCGTTTGTTACGCATGCGCAGTGGCGCTGTCAGTGTAGCGTGCAATTTGTGTTGATGAATAAATGACATTACTCCTCGGCGGCTTTCTAATCCCGTGAAGCAGCGTGCAAGGCAGACGTGTGGGGCGGGTCTGCATACACTCATCATGTAACCCGAAACCGAACAAAATCGTGATTTAATGTAATTGTACGAAATGCAGTGACGAAACTGTTTTGTCTCGGACTTTTTTTGTTGAGGTTTCCGGTTCGAGTTTCGACCGTGTGGCCTGGCGTCCTGACTGAAGTGCTTGCGCGGTATATGTCTTGAATTTGGTCACGACTGTTTCGATTTAAGCCCCGTGTTCATATAACGTTGAGTAGCCTGAGGCAGCGGAGTCCATAGATCCTGTCTGTAGGGAATAAGAGCTGAGTTCGTTAAATCGATTCCATCGGGCAGTGTCTTCCGTGACTTGCTGATAGTCGCCAAGCTGGTCAGTAATGTTTATACTTCCATAGACTACAAATGTTCATTACCGTGATCACAACATCCCTCCACTAACACCAGCTGCACTTGCTGTAACTCGAACATCCAGTTGTCTATTCATTTTTCATCTACGTCTAGATTTCCCGGGTGTACTTTTCCGTTAATTTGTAAAGGTAAAGTAATGCTATGCCGGTCACGGTAGCCGAGCGGTCTAAGGCGTGCACTGTCTTCGCTCGCTCGGACGCCGGGATCGTGGGTTCGAATCCCACTCAGAGCATGGATGTTTGTGTGCGTTTTTCTGTGTTTGTCTACAGGTAGAGGGGCCTTGCGACGAGCTGATCGCCTGCCCAAGGAGTCCTACCGTATGTGTAAGATCTAGAAAAACCGAAGTGAACGGAGTTCATGGAGGTAGGCCTAGGCCCACTGGAGCTGTAGTGCCAAGAAAAAAAAAAGTAATGCTATCCCTATAACGGCCCAGAGGGTTGTGAGATGTCGAGACTCACATTTTCTAGACAGTCGGCTCACAGATGGCATTGGGGTTGTCAGTCTTACGCGCCGGCCGCCCTTTACTCCCCAGGAAAACTATTTAATTAATTTCTGGTACTCATTTCTGTTAGAGGCTGAGTCGACCTCAGGGTCATAGTGCGGCTGGAAGGATTAGGTCAATTGGAAAAATCCACCCCATCGAGACTCGAATCCGCGACCTTCCGGCTTGTAGCATAGTGTCTGAACCATCTGTGCTACCGCGTGTCATGGAGCCGGCTGGCGTGCCCGTGTTCGGGAAGTGCTTGGTTCAGATCTAGGCTGGGACACGGGCTGTGCTGCTTGAGGTCTTGTCGCCAGGCAGTTGCAGGGGCAGTGTTTCGGTTAAGTGGTTTGAATGCTTACCCGTTGTTAGACCGTCCAGTTTGGCACGGGGGTATTGTGGGGACTGTGTGACACGCGGTATAGTTGACACGAGAACGGCACTGGGACGCGGTTTCCTTTCCGTAAGCAGTCGAGCAGAGTTTTAAGGAGTCTGTGGAGACTGCGCAGTGAAAGTTCGCTCCCGGCACGTGTGGGCTACGCTCCCGGATGCTGCGTCTCATTGTCACCGCTCTTCCTCCTTGCATTCATACTGCAGAATACCGCAGTGCAGTTCAGTCTTGCGAGAACGAATGACATGTACAGGTTCTTCTAAATTCCTGGTTCGTAGTTTTGAGCGCAGGGCAAGTAGCACGCGCGAGAAAAGTGCATATAAAGTTATGGTAGGAAAACCCGAAGGATGACGAACGTTAGGAAGATCTGAAGGTAATTGGTCGAATAATATTAAAATGGAACTTAAAGGTGTAGTCTGGATTAATCCGGCTTAGCACAGGGACCAATGCATGGGACGGTGATGAACCTCCGTGTTCCGTAAAATATATGGGGTTTTCTGAGTGGCTGACACAACTGTTAACCTCTGAAGGAGGTGAGTGAGGTCGTTATGCAGTTCAACACTGTGTTCACGTTGCGTTGCATTTTGCATAACTCGTGCAGTCTTACTCCGGACAAACGTAGCATAAATGTGACCGTCATCGTCACTAGAAACTTAACGAATAATAATGATAAGAAGATATTTCTGTAACAGGCCGTGGAGGCCCATAGGGTTGTGAGACGTCGAGGCTCCCATAGTTTCTAGACGATTGGCTCACAGATAGCGGTGAGGTTGTCAGCCTTACGCCAACCTTTACCCCCAGGAAGATTCCTGGTATTCATTTCTGTTAGAGGCTGAGTCTACCCCAGGGACATAGTGCGGCTGGAAGGATTAGGTAAATTGAAAACCCCAGTGACCTCATCGGGAATGGAACCGGCGACGGCTTGCCCGCCTCAACCAGCTGCACTACCGCAGTAACATGTGTAAAAATGTGACAGCAGGCCGATGTTATAAACGGCAAATGAAGGAAAAACGATTTTATCCTTGACGGTTGATAATGTAGCACTCTGTCACCCTGTTGCTAGGCAACGCATTTGGACTCTGTACGACTGCATACGCAACTGCTGTCACTGAATTGTATTGATATTTCAATACATTGAAACGCCATATTTCGCAACAAGTTAGGAAATGTACGCATGCCGTAATATTTCTGGAGAGTTGACATACTCTCCTTCAGGTATCCCGAGAACCGCGAGAGTTAACGGGAAGATCGCGTGGCACGTAAAACTCGTTCTTTTGGTCTTCTCTGCGACCTTTGTTGCAAACATCCTCAGCAAGTTACGCATGCGCACGAGGATCCATCATTTTTGTCCGATTTGAAGCAAAATTGAAACTGGCCGACATTCTTGTTAGTTATTGGCTGTTTCACATGCAACTTGCTCTTAAAAGAATGTCATCTTCTGCGATGTGGCGCCGTGTAGATATTGTGTGAACCGACGTTTCGGACGAACGTATCGCCTCCATCTTCAGCATAAAGAAAAACCACGAGGAGGAACCAGCATGAGCAGGTGGTTGCAGCTACACTCTTGCAACTCGGCTAACGCGCTGCCGTCCCAAGAGACTCCCGCAACTGTACGAGTATATCTTTGTTATAGAGCGTCGGGGCGACCCCAACAGAAGACACATTTTCCTAATAATCCATTTTTGGTTACGTATTCGTTAACGCGGGAACCTGTTTACCGAGTCGTTGTCTAGCAGTGAATATATACTCTGGTTCCGCTATTCCGGCTTTCAGGCGTGATGTCACAATACGTACTGAATTTTTACCAACTCGGCTTCCCACCTGCATTCACGCTGGCATCTTTCTCGGCTTATATCCTGAAGATGGAGACGATATGTTCTTACGAAACGCCGATTGACTTTCAATGGACTTCATGCGTTATATCCCAGAAGATAGTAGTTTTCATAACCACCGCCGTAAGAACCTCATCCTACGCAGTTGGAGTAAGTCTTATGATTAATTGAAGCCTGTGAAAACTAATATTGCAGTTCTGAAAGCACGAGATGCATATTTCGTGGTTCGGCCTTCGCGTGTTAATGTCGGAAGAAAAGTTCTACAGAACAAGCGAGTCATATACAGGGTGTGTCCAGTTCGAGCGCCTCAATTATACGGAAGTTTCAGTGAATATGGATCCGAAATTTTGCGTCTGATGAACGTGTGGGGTTAAGTTTCTGCCAAAACAAGTCGGCGGGTTTCTATGTAATGCAGTACGTTTATTGGACGACAAAATGAAGATTTTTAAGCGAGTTTGCTTAAATTTGATTTTTTACCTCTTTTGAATTTCGTGTTGTAGCCGCCAGTATTCATCAAAATCCGTTTCGTCCAAGATATTTGCAGCCATTAGCATAAAAGATGTTAACGTAAGGAAAGTTGTCCCTGCTCTTAATTAATTAAGCATTTCGCCACGAAAGCGTATGGGGGACTGGATGTATACATCCACGTTTTCTTAACCTCGGCACTAGCTGTAGGTGAGTGGTCAGCTTCGCACCCCTGTCGCTTTACCCCCGGGAAAAGGGTCCCCAGTACCCATTGAATAGTAGGCTGTGTGGGTCTCAGAGCCTGTCTGGACGACGTGGAGAAGAGAAAATTCTTGCCCCCTACCGTGACTCGATCTCAGATCCCCCTGTAGCCAGTACCGACTGAGCTGTATCTACTAAGAAGTAGTCTGTCCTGCAGGTAAATATTGTCTCTTTCTTGCAGTCTGCCTAGCCGAAAGACAAACAAACCCAACTTGCTGACCCTGTAACCTACCAATTGCCTGTCCGAGATGGAGTCCCGAACATGTGATAATGTGCTGCCTTCTCAGGGCTACCGCAAACCTCAGGACCTCAGGGGCGGTGATGTTTGGGTTTGGATTAATGATGGAATGGTTAGCAGGCCAAGAGCGAAGAAACTCGAGGGAAACCTGCTCCAGGCTAACTCTCACCACAAATCTTACGAGAACTCACCTGGGATCGAGCCCTTGACTCTGAGGTTAGAACCCAACAGGTCACCCTTGAAATATACAGGATGGTCGCGTATTTTAAAATTTGTATGCAGTAGCCTTGGAGGCACGCGGTAACGCAGTTGGTTGAAGCACTATGCTAAAAACCGGAAGTTCGCGGGTACGAGGCGGATTTTTTTAATGTATCTAATCTTTCCAGCCGCACTATGGCCCTGGGTTTGGCTCAGCCTCTGGCTGAAATGAGTACCTGGAATCTTCCTGGGAGCAAAGGGCGGCCGGCGCATAATGCTGACAACCTCACCGCAATCTGCGAGTCAGTTGTCTAGAAGATGTGGGAGCCTCGACGTCTCACAGCCCTATGGGCCTCCACGGTCTGTTACAGGGACAGCTTTACCCTTTGCTGCAGTAGCCTTACGCCGTGTGTAATTAGAATCTGTTGGTTTATACAATATATATTTAAAGCAAATGACAGATAGGCGTTTCATGACCACCCTGTATAAACGTGTGAAGCATTTCTAGCCCTCACTGTACATGGCATCGTGAATTCTCATGAAACTTCGATGTTGGCCTACAAGTTTCTAGAGGAATGGGAGTATTATTTCCACGTTGAATTCTGGTAGGTCACGCCATTGTGATGTGTTAATTCCGTAATTATAAACAATAATTCACCAAGAAAGTTTGTGCAATTATCTCTGCTAATTGATGCTACACGAGTTTGTATCATTTCATGCAAATGAGGTAACGCGTCGACAGATGTCGACACTGATGCGTCCTGGTCACGATCTCAGGCCGACCTTTCCCTACGCCCACAGCCCGAGAATAGAATTCGTGGCGTCACATTTAATTATTCAGCCAATACTTTCTAACGCAAGAATGTGAAAGAATGCATCGTCTGCCTTATTCGCGTATTGCAGAAGACCATGATAACAGTTGTCAGTGGCGGCTCGTGCACTTCTGAACATACAAGAAGGATACAGCGATGATCAGTTGCCCGCTCAGTTCACGTATTGCAAGGGGCCGTGAAAACAGTTTTCAGTGGCGGCTATGCACCAGTGAAGACGTAAGAAGAATGCAATGGCGTGTCGGCCGCATTATGTACGTATTGCAAGGGGCCGCGATGAAATTTTTCAGTGGCGGCTCATGCGCTTGTGAAGACATAATAAGAAGACGATGATGAGTTGCCTGTTGTATTCACATATTGAAAGAGGCAGTGAAAACATTTCAGTGACGGCTCGTGAAATTGTAATAGACACGAAGAATGCAGTGATGATAAGTCATCTGCTTTATTCACATATTTGTAGCGAGTATTAGTAACCGTAGGGTGTTATGATAACAGCATTCAGTGGCGACTCGTGCTCTCTTGACGAAAAATGCATCAGCGAGTAATCATATGCTCACTCTACGTACTTGGGCGAGACGCAGCGATACAGGAGGCCATGTTAACATTTTCAAATTTCTGATCAAGTGCTTTGGGCCAGTGTAGAGACACAGGAATAATTCCACCTTGATATACTGACTGCTTTGTATAGCAATTGTGTGAAGAAGCAGTAACGTGTCAGTGATAACAGCATTCAGTGGCGGCTCGTGAGTAGCGAGGACATTGTGAGCAGGAACGAAATGTTTTCCTTTTTAACTTTATCTCTGCGCTTCTTTGATTATTATCAGCTGCATGCTGTACATAACATCGAGTGGTCGACTAAGTGGTAATTATGCAAATGATAAATTATGAATAATCGTGAAGGAAGCCGCGCACAAGGCGTCTACCATCACAGAAGAACACGGGCAAACAAATGCCTAACGAGACTCGAACCGGAAGTCCCAGACTGCGAGGCTACCGGTATCGATACGCAAGTTGCTGATGACGTCATCACGCAAAATGTCTACCAAAACTCTGGCCTTCACGGATGTTGTTTTTAAACAGCTACATTCGGAGCTGATGACCTTGGTTCGAATCCGCGATCATTAAATGTCTGTATTAGGAAGTAATGCTCACGTTACATCACCATCTTCTGATATATCCGCGTGCAACAGTGGCTCAATTGACAGCAGATATGCAGGAGCGATGTGTTGCAACGGGCAGGCCACAGGCGTGAGATCTGCAGCGCCGTGCTCCGAGCACCATTTCTGATTCAGTTTGTTTGTTAAAGGGTTAGTCGTATTCGGGTCTCGTAGCGGATACTAAATGACGGCTGGGGAGGCGGGGGGATGCGGTTAGAGCTAATCAAGTAAGGGTGCAGGGACCACTTCGTTCCACATTTTCCAATTCATTGTTTATCAATCGTCTTTATCATTCGACGCCGCGTAGATCCCGACAGCTTCGGTAAATTGAACACAACTCCATGCTGACGTATTGATGAATGGAGGTGTAGCTCCAGCATTCTTGACCTCGGCACAAGGTGGAGGTAAATGATGAACTTCACGGCCCGGCCGCTTTACCCTCAGTACACATTGGACATGAGGCTCATCTTGACGCTTTGGAGTAGAGAGAAATGTGTTGTCCTTGCCGGGAGTGGAACTCCGGCCGCCCAGCCCGCGTCCCGTCGCTACATCGACTCAGCTATCCCGGCTCCCCAGCAGAAGTTTTGTTTTTATGCTGTGAGAGTACCTGTCATCTCCCCCACCGCACCCTCTGAATCCTAAGCAAACATGGCGGTGAGAAGGACCTAGTAACAGGCTGGTTAACATCTCGCGAACATAACCTCAATACTTGCCGCTGTGCGACTTGTTTACTTTCAACACATTTTAAATATGAAGACACGCTTGCCACCTGCTGCCGTGCTGTCACGTGACCTGGCAGCAGCGAGATGCCCGACCGAAATTCGAACCCAGGAGAGTCAGGCCCAGCTCACATCTCCCTCGATAAGCTTCCATAAGAGGCAGGGAATTTCTTGGCCAGCTAAGCAACTATCAGATTGTAAGAAAGGATCGCCGACACGGAATTGTTTTGTAGGTTACGCAGTTAAGCGTGCACTTGCTTGTACTGACAAGACGGTTTGTCACTTTTACAGCAATCTGTTGCCACATAGCTCAGGCGGTATAGGATCGGGTTGCGGTTCTACTCCCGTCAGGGGCAAGAAAAGTTCCTGTTGTCCGAAGCATCCGGACTGACTCTGTAACCCCATCCAGTGGGTACTGGGGGCTCTTTCCCTCGAGGGTAAGGCTACCGGGGCGTGAAGCTGACCACACCTCAATCTAGCATCGAGGTAACGAATGGCGGAGCTATACCTCAATTCCCCCGTACGTCTAGTCACTCAGATACTTAAAGATATGTCCGAGTTTATTGAACCCGAAGGTGTTCGCAACAGCCTACCACTGTCGAGTATCATGAGCCAGATATGAAACGCTTGGTGCAGCTGCGCCTGTAAGCTGGCAATCCTCGTGCATCGTACAGTCAGTGTCCGGGACGTTCTCTGAAGAAGCGTTGTTTGGTCTGGATGAGACTGTACGTCGCTCTGCGGTGAAGAAGACCAGGGGCTCCAGAAGCCTTTCTCTTCTGCCTGCCTGCGGGTCATGGGCAGCCAGTCCTCAGCGGTGACCTTTCCTACTGTCTGCCGGGATTCCTAAGGCCACAAAACCTGATTGCCTCACGCTCTTCGCATCAGAATCCTAGTCTCATTAGCACAGCGGCAACGCCGTGAGGTTCTCGGTTCTGCTCCCGGTCGGGACACCGTATTTCCTGATCCACTCAGTCCCTCCAGACAGCTTGCTTCTTCCTGACTTGGTTTGCTTTTCAACCCCGAAGATGGAGGCAGTATGTTCCCCGAAAGGTTGGTAAACTTCTACCAGAATCGATGGCGAAACATCCCAGCAGTGCTTGCTTCTTTCGGTTTGCATACTAGGATTATTTTTCGACCCTGAAGATGGAGGCAGTGCATTCCTCCGAACTTCGGGCTTCAAGGGGTTAAAGGATAACCATTGTTTTATTTTTTGTGTTGTTATTTACGGACGTCCAGCAGTGGAAAGCGGTTACCTTGGGGACTGTAGGCCCACGGGCTCGATAGCTGAGAAATTCTGGTTCGATCCCAGACAGCAGCATCCAGACTGGCTCGGGGCTCCACTCACCTCCGTGTCCAATAAATACGGGATGCGCTTTCCGCAGGTGCAAAGTGGCCGTGACTTGAAGCTGATCGCTGCCATTTTTTGCCGAGGTTAAGTATGCGTGGAGCTAAACCTCCACGTGGTCATGGCATGGCACAGAGGCGAATATCACGAAACTTGTTGTTGCGCCCAGAGGCGTGTGTGTGTGCAGCGTTGCCAGTTTCACGAGGCCGCGTGTTGAAAGCCTTCCCACGGTTAGGGTCCTGCAGCCCGAGGCTGAAGACGTTGCTGCGGCTCCTTGAGGAATCCCGCTCAGAGGAATGCAGCTATGCGCGGCTGCTGGAGGCGCTTGACATACTTACACACAGCATCAGTCATCATTACAAGCGGTCAGGTTGCTTACCGTTTTGCGTGTGGCCTTCTGTACAGAGGTTCTTGGTTTGAATACAATATTTTTGTGTCTTTCCTCAATCTTGTCACGACTCATTCAAAATTCTTACACAATCAGCAGTGACATATAGCTTCACGTTCCAGGCTACTTATACTCAAGAACGTCGCGTTAAATAACGTAAGACAACACGTTGACATGCGTCAAGAGCCACTGGTTGAGAACCGCGGATATGAAGCTCTTCTGGCGAAGTAGCGTGCAGATTAATGTTGCAGCTCTGTTAGACAAGCTGCCCTGTGCTTACCTAAAGAAGCACTGCGCCATGAAGGCGTATGGGGGAATGGATGTATAGATCCACCTTTTCTTGACCTCTGCGTTAGTTGAGGTGAGTAGTCAGCTTCACGCCCAGACCGCTTTACCCCCGGGGAAAGAGCCCTCTGTATCCAGTGAATACGAGGCTGGGTGGGCCCTAGAGCCGGTCTGGACAACGTGAAGAGAGAACTCTTGACCCTACCGGGACTCGAACTCCGACCCTAGATCGTCCAGTTCGTAACCAGTCGCTATACCGACTGCGCTATCCCGGCTTGCCGAGTTCTCTTGGGTGAAAAGACAAAAATGCAGGTAAAGTTAACCCTGTAAAAGGCCGTGGAGACGTCGAGGCTCCCACGTTTTCTAGACAGCCTGCTCACCGATGGCGGCGAGGTTGTCAGCATTACGCGCCGGCCGGCTGCCCTTTACCCCCCCACCCCACCCCCAGGAAGATGGTTAGATAAATGCAACGATTCGGAAGAGTTGCAATTTTTATTTACTTGTTAACCCTTTCCATGTTACGCACGAGATGTCTCGCTTAGGGGTACTGGTATAATCACGCGAAGAAACGTGTCCTGCCATACCTCTGGCTTTTCTACAATAGAAGTCGGATTTGTACGTTGTCATGGGCGCACAGGGATGGAAGGTAAAATGCAACGTAGCCTGAGTGTTAACAGTTCTGGCGCCTGCGCCCCACTTCGTTCCCATTATGCGGAAAACTGTAACACGAGCCCTACGCTTTATTTTTCTTTAAAACTTTCGTGTGAAACATTTTCCGAGGTTCGGCCGAGGTGCGCTCAGAAAAGCGCTTGGGGCTTCTTGTGGAGAGTCCGTTATTGTTGTGCGATAACGGGGGGAGATGTGGAGCTGTCCCTGTGCTTATCTAATTAAGCATATATATATATATATATTCGATGTATAGATACATATTGCTGTCCGATTTCGACCCAAAAACGTCGACACAGTTCCTAAAATTCGCCAAGTTGAAATTTCATGAAAATCCATTCAGCTGTTCTTCAAGTAGTCTCATAAGCAAACATGGTGAGCCGAATAGCAGAACTCAGTGGAAATTGTCGTTGCAAACACGACAGAAAAGGAAATCGAAGAACAACACAGACTTGATGTGTGTGTGTGGTTGTGTATGGTGCTCACAACAAGCAGCGGTTATGTCCCTCAACAGCATAAATCGGTTGGTCTTCGTTATGGAGACGGAGCGTGTTCCTGTGAGCCGCGAACAAAATTTATACGCGTTATTTAGAAGAGCTTCAAGGTTTGCCATGGGTTTTCCCGGTCCTAGAGCGAAGTGCTGAGTTGGTACCCAATATCCATGTTACACTGCATGCGTGATATGCAGCCCATTCCAGCGCTGTTATCGCAAATATGATCACGAGGATTCTTCTTCTTCTTTTGGCTCACGACGAAGTCCTTTTCCTAACACTTTACCTTCCTCACATCCCAACGCTTTACCCTCTCTCAAACTTTCCTCTAGGAGTAGGACGAGCGGGAACTAACTGTTTCTCACTATTCCCGCCTTCACTTTATCTTCTCGCGGTCTGTCTGCTTCGCGTTTTCAAATTATCCCGGTCTCTGCTTCTAGCAATGCTGCCCTTATCAGAAGGGCGAATGGGCAAAGCCTAGGAACTTTCTGACATAATGATTCTGTTTATTTCCTCACAGTAAATTGTCTGTCCCTTAACCCACGACTTTCGCTTTTCACCTAGTTGTCTAGTATTCTCTCTTACCTGCGTCGTCAGGCTTCAGATGGCTAATAGTGGAAGCAGTAAACGAGTTTTCTTGTTTAATCGGAACACAAACCCAGGTCAGCGGAAGTGGAGCCATAAGCGCCATCATTACGGCAATTGCTACTTACGGCGCACGTGGGCTGGGTGTTGTGTTCAAGATCGCTCTAAGTGACATTCTTCTGCTTGGATTTATCTCTGTCCCACTTTTGACGGTTGCGAGTGTAGAGTGTGGAATGAGTGTACAGTTTCTCCAGGATTTGCTGTCTCTCTGGGCACTGCCCCATTCCACGTCTTCAAGTCACAGGCTGTTGTGTCCCTCGAGAGGCGTGGCAAACGAAGAAGGGCAGAGAAACACCAAATTTGATAGACAGTGTTCAGTGACGCATCGTGTCACCTGTATTTTTTTTATTGCTAGTGGGGTGGGACTAAGTCCCTTGTACTGCGGCCACTTCTGGCCCATTGTCCCAGCCCCAGATGATAGGTGAGGGTGATTGTGGAGCAATTGGGGGAATGAAGATTGGCAGGTGAAACCGAAGTACTGCACCAGCGCCACTTTGCCCACCACAAATCCCATTTGACCAGACCCGGGATCGAACCCGGGCCGTCGCGGTGGGAAGCCAGCGACTAACCGCTTGAGCTATGGCGCCGCCTCGTGTTACCTGTAACTGTGTCTGAAGCATCTTTGAGGTTGCGTCATCAGATAGTGACGTAGTTCGTTACGTTTTAGTTAGAAAGTCGCAAAATCCCGTTTCTTTAACAGATGGGAACCAAAAATCGCCTTACAGGAGATATTGCTGAACACATGGGATATTTCTTCGGTAGTGTTGCCTACACTGGGTACGACGTACGCTCGAAGATGTTTCAGACAGACAGTATCTTATTTCATTTGCGCTGCGTAGTGATTAGATAAGTTATCAGAAGGTCGAGGGTCCAAATTTAGTCAAGGCAATCGCTTAAAAAGTTTTTTTTTTCGCATGGGTTTTCCACAGTCCCTCGATATACATGTGGCTTTGTCTGAAAGCAGACCACGCAGGCCTCCTTCAGAGTCACTGGTTCCCCTGAGGGTTTACATTGTACAACTTAGTGACGCGGTTACGCAGCGCAGGGGCACTGCTTGCAGACACCGCACTGAGTTCGACTCCGGACCATTGCAGGGAGCTGTCGAGTTGCGTCACGTTTGTCTTATCAGCAAGTGACAAGCGTTTCTGATCAACTGTCACGTCATTCGGGCTTAGTGCACAGACAACTTTAATCAGACCTCGATAAGAACTGCTTGGCATGGCGGATTAACCTGAATCACCAGAATTGGAAAGATAAAGGCGTATGGGGCGTAATGATATGACGCACGTGAAGCCAGACCTAGGAAACGCTGCTTCTCTTTCTGGACCTACTTTACTCCTTCGTTCTGCAGTCCTCAGGATCCGTGGCCTTCTTCACGACTTATATCACTTGTCTCGTGCCTCCACCTCAATTGCAGTTCTTGGCAATCATCCTCTGCATCTTCTAGCCATCACAATATGAACCTTCCCACTTGTCTTCCAACTTCCATCTTATCCCGCTCCTGTCACAGCAACGGGCGTTATTTCGCAACCGTTACCTAGCAACGGTTTACACGCTATAATATGAACGTATCCTCATGCTGATTGTAATGAGGCTCGTGATGTCGACAGGGCTTGTAGCACGCATGAAAGCGCAGGTAAGCGCATACAGCGTTTACGTAGGATAGGAAGACCTAGGCGTGGATGGAAGGACAATATGTAAATGGATATAAATGATGAAAGTTAGGAGGGCGTGGATTGGATTCATATGGCTCTTATGAATTGGACGGAAATGAACCTTCGGGTTATATAAACTCTGGTAATTTCTTGAGTAGCTGAGCGACTGTTAGCTTTTCAAGGAATCAGCCCCCATTCTCACTTAGCTAGTTACTGACCTCGGTTGGTTATGTACAAGTGGAAGGAAACTCTCGTGGCCTGTCTCAAAATACTATCGTAACACGCTTGTAGAGGCGTTGATAGAAACAAATAAGTTAGGAAATGTGTGCATAGCATTAACAGTTCGTTTCTTCACTTACATTAAGGCCGGTCAGTCTGTTAAATTGTTACTGGCCTTTGCCAGCACAGTTATTCCTGGCTTCAGTCTCCTCGAGTTTTATGAGCAAAGTCTAAGTCAGAGTTATTTCACAACTCGTGGTTTACCGCAGTCCTTCTTGGCGCCAAGCCCCTTGAGGATCATGACAAGGGATTTGTGTTCCAACTGAACACTTGCGGTCATATTCCTTATGTAACAACCGCTCTCACGAGAAGCTGGGTCTGACTCTTATGAAAATGGTTGGCCTTTTGTCAAGTGTACGTAACGCACATGTAGCCTGTTGTTGAAAATTCCTTTTGCACTACACGCAAGCCCTCTGTCAGTACATGCTTTACAGAGCAGATCATGTCTACCTTACGTATTTTATGCTACAACGGCAGCTTAGTCACTTGAACGCCGCCAAACTTAAGCCTCTTATATTTTCTGTTCCATGACCAAGCGGTTGTGAAGCTTCTATTGAACAACTCAGCCCGTACCTCACAGGAAACACACTCCGTCCCCATAAGAAAACCCAACCGGTTTATGTTGTTTAGGGAAACAGTCGCTGTTTATTGTGAGAATGACACGAAACATAAATACAGCCTGTGGGCAGAATTACGGGTATGCAGGGCAGTTACCACTGCATTATGGAGGCCAACATTGATAATTGAATTAGGCTCTGCAAATGGCAATTTGAGCGCAGCAATTCGGTCAGATCTGTGAACACACACTTTGCCGGCGGTATCGGTGATTGATAGCGACACTGATCCTGGTGTGACGCAGACATGAAATGACGGCGACTTTATAATGCGTGTGTTGTCACAAACGTGACAATATTGTACGCGCGCACACGTTCATCCACGGATATTGACTCCGCTTGGTTTTACACCTGGCCACTCTCAACAAACCGTGCAGTGGATTTGGTCCAGTCCACTGACTGATATAAGGGTTGCAGACCGTGTAGGCGTTATGATAGGGCCTTAGAGTGCTTCACCCTTCCTCCCACAATGCAATGCAGCCACTGCCCCGCTGCTTTTTTCGCTTATTTCGCGTAACCCAGAGACCAGGTCTGAGAAAGCAACTTATAATGTATGGACATGTGCTTTATGTTGGCCAAAAGGGCAACTTAAGCAGTGCTGTTATAGAGGATGTTCCTTTAGCCGCAAATAGTTCTGCATGTAGACACAACCCCCAAGCAGTTCAGTTCAGATCTTCACTTCTCCGGAGTAGCGTCCTTGTGAAGATGCCATTGTTGCGTGTGAACACATGAGGGTGCTTGTGTTTGTCGGGAGGTGCTCGGTTCGAATGTCGGCCATGTCACTGGTTATCCCTAGATTTTTCGTGGTCTTCCTCCGCACATCTAGATAAATGCTGGGATAATACATCATCTAGGTGACAGCTTCCTTCCAAATCCACTGCAGTTCAGCCGGCATTCTACCACCCGACGCTATATAGTCTCGTTACTGAAAGCGCTGTTAAATGGTGAACAGAAAGAAATTCCGTCTGCAACTTTCCGCAGTTTTCCTTGTCATTCTGTTTGTTTATTTGCAGTTTGTCAGTAACCCGGCCAGTATAGCTTAGAATGATTGGTTGTGGCTAAAGAATGAAGTGTAAATAATATGGAAAGGCGCGGCCGCGGTCTACTTCACGGTACTAACTCTGAATCTACCAGGAGTCACTCAAGAAGACCATGAAAACCTCAACCGAGATTCGAATTGAGTACCTTGAGGATACAGTTGAGAACCGTTACCATTTGAGGCAACCTGTTAACTGTTCTTATAGCATTTCAGCATAATTATTCGTGCATTTATTGTTTCATAACTAGCATGAAGGTTCGCTTGACTTCAAGAAACAGGGCACATCTTCTTCTGGTGAGGACACCGTGACGTCACGCGACAGAAGGCCTGCGTAAGCCACTCCATGCTGCTGCTGCACGGTTTCCCGTTACGCAGAGCTTTTGGCATATGTACTCGTAGCTGTCGAGGGATTTGTAAGACGGGGAAAGCTTACGCCGTAAATGGAAAAGTTTGTGACTTCTCCTCCGGGCATTCGTATCGTGGGCTGCGTCGGCCGGAAAGGAGGGGGGGGGGGAAGCTTAAGTGCCTTCCTTGTGTGTCTATGTAGGTTTCATGTTCCTAGTGTGTTTCTGTTGGAAACGTTCAGTTTCGTAAATGATGATCTAAATTATAGGTCGAAACATGTAGCCCAATTTACGCTTACGTTAAATAAGTATGATACGAGTATATGCCAACATCTGTTGTCTTCATTGAAGATATTCCCACATTATTTGTTGTCTTGACGGTTATATGATACAGCCAAGAGGGTGCAGTGTGTAAATTGTAAGATCCGAAAGTTTGTGGCAATGGAACATTAGTAATACAGTTATTGATTTCTTGGGCGTTATCCATCGTAATGTTTTTCATTCAAGAACAACGTTTCGGAGACAGGATTCAGTCTCCGTCTTCAGGTAAAAGCCTGTTGTCCAGTTTCGTCTGTTCTATGAATTGTGTATGGAGAGATGTTCAAATACAGAGCTCTGCTTCTTGCTATTGTCTTGCCTTACTCTTCGACCCTGAAGATGGAGGCAGTGCTTTCCTCCGAAACACTGATGGACCTCTACGAGGCTGCATGGTGTCACGTCCCAGTAACCTCTGCGAGAACCCAAGTCCGAGTACGCTGAGGGCGATTTAGAGGCAAATGTTTTGCATTGTAACTTCCGTTTTTGGTCACTCGGTGGGGGGGCGTTACACGAATAACAGAAACAAGTGACGTGGGAAAAATAAGCAAAGTGCTCTTAGTGAGGCTTTCGTGTGAAGGTCAAGGTGTTTAGTTTGGGTGCGCGAATATACCTCGTCTGATTGGAGAGTGCGTGGACTGAGAACACTGGACAGACCTTGTCATCACTGTGCCCCTAGCGCCCTCGTCATAATCCGTATTCACTGGTCACAGGCCGTAAGTGGGGCGCTGGTCGCAGTTGTACTGTGGGAGGGACGATGACTCTCAATGAATATGGTCCTCTTACAACCCATACACCCCTACGATCACTATCGCAGTCAGTGGACTCGACCAGATTCACTGCGCATTCTGTTGCGAGTGGCCAGGTCTAGAGAGTCGACTGTACTTGGGTTGCTCTCGTCAGAACTGCATTAACTGTAAATGTAGTCCAGTTGTCTAGAAGCTTAAAGAATAAATTACATAACTTTTAGTTTTACCTGTTCTTTTGTATGGTTGTAGAACTTGGGTCTCGCTCAGTAAGGGAGGAACATTGATTGAAGGTGTTCGAGAACGCGGTGCTGAGGTGAATATTCGCACGTAAGGGACCGCCATCTGTGAACCGATTGTCTACATAAATTTTGGGAGCCTTGACGTCTCACAACCCAATGGGCCTTCACAGCCAGTTACCTTTAAGCAGTGAATGGGAGGGGCTTGAGAAAACTGCACAGTGAGGATATTCATAATTTGTACTTCTGTTGAATGTTTAAGGATGCTCAGATCGAAGAGGATGAAATAACATGTAGAACGCGGGGTAAAAAGAAAAAGGTAAACCTATTCCTGAAACAGGCTGTGGAGGCCCATAGGGTTGTGAGACGTCGAGGCTTCCACATTTTCTAGACATTCGGCTGACAGATGACGGCGAGGTTGTCAGCCTTATATGCCTTACCCCCCCAGGAAGATTGTTGCGTAGCAACGGCTCTACACGCTACAATATGTTGAGCATAGAATCTGGCAGTTTGCTGACGATGACAGGAACTGCGTCACCATCTTCATGGTGACGCTTCTTCAGAGATGTTTCAGACCCACAATATCACACATCTCTGGTTCCTGTAATCACTCATAACCTCAGATGTTGGTTTCATCTTCATGTTTGCTAATTACCACCGACAGAACAGTTATACTTATGATTAATAGACACGTGTGTGGAGACGAGACCTCGAGTTTTGCTGTAGGCCCGACCGGCCCGTCAGAGAGGCCACGCAGAGCGCGTGAACAGTTCAGTTAATTAATTTTGAAAGTTGATGCTGGCCGAATGTAAATGGAGGCCGAAGGCTTCATCCATATTTGAGTAAAGAAGTGAGATGACAGTGACCGCATGTCGCCGTCCATTACGGCGTTTCACTGTCATTGCGAAGTTTGGGAGGCGAGATGAAGTACACGTCGCCTGCCAGGAACTTTACAGTTGCATCCAAATATAGAAGGCTGTGATATGTTGCAGAAGTAGCACTAGAGACATCTCTACTCAGCCGTCAGGAAACGTCAGCATTCTCGATTAATGAGTATTGCGTAGATTTGAATTTCGAATTACAGTACACCGTCCCTAATCGGGATTAATTGGATAGGTCGTATTCTGATTAAGCGTTAATCCGGATTACCGAAGTGAAAGCCACAAAAGGCAGAAAAAAAATAAAACTTAGAACGCAAAAAGAAATTGGGAATTTCAATCATCATAAATAGTGCTGATGAAAATTAAAAAAAAATCACTGTAGAGCCATTAATTAAGAACTATAAAAATACAGTACGTTTATTGACCGACAGAAGCCTCAGCAGTTGCACTTGTGTCTGAACGTAATGACGCAGGTTTGAGGAAACTCTCTCAACTTAAGTCTGAACAGACCGGCTCATCCTGCCTTCCTAAGTGACACGTGCACTGAACTGGGAACGGCGTTTTCTTTTTTCGATTCGGATTATCCGGTATCCGGATTAGCGAGGGCTTACTCTATATGTTAGATCTGAGGTTTTCACGGCGGTGACTATGAAGAATGCCGCCTTCTGCGATGTGGCGCCGTGTAGATCTTGTGTGAACACACGTTTCGGAGGAATGTGTGGCTTCCACCTTCAGGATAGAAAGAAGAACCAGCGTGAGCGGGTGGTAATTCGAAAATGAATTGGGAATGAGGACTCGGGCCAGTGGAAGTGAGGAAGCTGTACAGGACAAAGCCTGGTCCAGGGTGGAGGGGATTAGAGGAGAGTAATCACGAAGGGCGGAAGAGGAAGGCGCCGCATACTGACTCTGCTGCTCTCCAGCACGGTGTCACGTGGAAGAAGACAGCAACATTCAGTAAGCTTCTGTTTAGCGTGCGCAGACTGACTGCGCAGTGTGTGGAGCGGCACACCCGCGACACACCCGCACACAAAATGGCGGGGACACCCGCGGATCGACATCTCACGCGTCGAGGTCCCTCGTCTCAACACGGTCACAAATGAACAGAACATACGTGACTTTGGTTTCGAGAGTACGCCAGTTTCTAAGATCCGGTACCTTAACCCGTCTAAGTTCAGTGGTAACTATACGTACCACTTGCTGTAATAATGAAAACTGTGTATTTTGCCTGTACAATGTATTTTCGTGTTTAGTATTATTCTCACAGCAGCCAGCGATTATTTCTATAAACAACGTTAAGTGGCGGGTCTTCGTTACGGAGAAACAGTGCGTTTTCTGTGAGGTAGGTTCGTGAAATTCAAAGTTTCCATGGAAGTGAAAGTTACGGGACCGTGTAGTGTCATTGTGCCCTGAAAGTGTGGGCAGCGGGACCCATGGTGACCATGCGAGGTTTGAGGTTCTCACCGGCCATGACTTTGAATGGTTTTTTCGGATGTGACGCCGTGCAGTGTTGCACATTGTTAGCAGCGTTTCGTTCGAACCTGATACGTCCATCTTTGGGGTAAAAGTTAAGGTGACGTTATGCCTGTGCTTAACTAGGGAAGGCGTGAAGACGTATGGGTTACTGGAGATATACATCCACGTGTTCTTGCCCCCGGCACTAGATGGAGGTCAGTGGTTAGCTTTGTGCCCCGGCCTCTCTACCCCCGAGAAAGAGCCACCAGTACCTATTGATTAGAAGGCTGGGTGTGCCTTGGAACCGGTCTGGACGTTGTGGAGAAGAGGAAAATCCTGCCCCTACCGGTACTCGAACTCCGACTCCTCGGTCGTCCAGCTCGTAGCCAGTCACTATACCGACTGAGCTAACCCGGGTGCCATCTTCGGGACAGAAGAGTGATTGTGAAGATTACAGTGTTCTATAATGTTAGGACGTGTTCGGCGGATAAGCGCCAGCGTGTTCAAGGAGCTCCTGTGTGGGCAGCCATTAAGTAGGTGGTTACACTTAAACTCTTAACTTGAGTGCCATTTCTTTTTTAAAGTTTTAGCTGCTGTATGTTATGTTATGACAGAAAGCAACCATATCCCTGGCGGAGGCTCAGTAGTCCTGCTTATAAATAAACAAATAAATTTGAAAATCAATTCATTTGTTCAAGTTTTGTTTATTTACGTTCATACTTAACATCTCAGAGGCAAATTACAAAGTCAGGAGGAGGTAATCCTTCCGGCCGCACTATGGCCTGGGTTTCACTCAGCCTCTAACAGAAATGAGTACCAGGAATCTTCCTGGGGGTAAAAAGCGGCCGGCGCATAAGGCTGACAACCTTACCGCCATCTGTGAGCTGATTGTCTAGAAAATGTGGGAACCTCAACATCTCAACCCCGTGGCGCCCCACAGTCTGTTACAGGGATAGCTTTGCCCTTTTTAAATATAATTAATGATGTTGATAATAATAATAATAACAATATGTGACAATACTAATGGGAAAGCAACGTTTGATATGGCTTCGTCTTCCTGCCCCCACCCGCCCATCTGCAAAGGGAAGAAACAAAGTTACGACTTCTCCCATGAGGCATCTGGGCTGGAAACAGTAGAAAGCGGAGGGGCGTGGCGAAGTGTCTTCAGGCAAGTTACACAACAAGAGTGACCCACTTCTCCTAGATAGGATGGGTCTTACAGCTACATGGCAGAGAGAAGAACGGCTATTAACCCTCTAAAGCCCAGTGGTTACTATATGTACCAAATGCTTTCACATACCAAAACTTTGCGCTCCGACCACAGAGTGCATCTGTGTGTTCCGTATGGGTCTCACAATAAACAGCGACTGTTTCCCTAAACAGCATTAACCGGTTGGGCTTTGTAGTGGTGACGTAATGTGTTTCCTGTGAGGTAAGAGCTGGATTTGTATATATTATGTAGTTTGATTTCATGCTTCAGAGGGTGATAGAGAGTTTGCAAGGCTTCCGGGGCCATCTGACAATAAAGTAGAACACGGCCATGAGTCCTATGAGACTCAGAACGAAGACTCGCTGAGCTGACGAAGACCAGCAGCAATTTAGCAGTCATACAGTCATACTTCAGGGTTGTATCTTCTGTGTGATGCTCACTATAACTACAGTTCCGTTTGTCTAGGCGATTTGGAACGAATGAACAGTTTCATGTCCCTGAACGTTGGAGGTACCGACTCGCATCCTGGCCGGGCTGCCGCATGTCCTGACATATTTTCCTTTTCCGTAGTTTCTCGTGTAGTTGTCCCAGTACTTAATTAATTAAGCACCACTCAATGAAGACGTATGGGGGAGTGGAGGTAAATTGCACAATTTTTTACCTCGTAAGTAGATGGAGGTGAGTGGTCAGAATCATGCCTCGATCGCTTTACCCCCGGTACCCATTCGATACGGAAAAGCCGGGATAGCACAGTCGGTATAGCGACTGGCGACGGGCTGGACGACCGAGGGATCGAAGTTCGAGTCCCGGTAGGGTCAAAAATTTTCCTCGCGTCCTCCAGACCGGTTCTGGCGAACCTCCTGTTCAGTAGGTACCAGAGTTAAAGCGACCGGGACGTGAAGCTGACCACCCCAAATAGTGTCGAGATCAAGAAAATGTGGATCTATACATCCACTCCCCCATACGCCTTTATGGCGCAGCGCTTAATTAGTTAAGAACAGGGACAATTTACATTTTGTTTTACCCATTGGTCAGGAGGGGGAACGTGGTAGCGTAGTTGGTTTAGGCACAATGCTACCAGCCGGAAGGTCGCGGGTTGAAATCTCGATGAGGTCATTGGATTTTTTCAGTTGACCCAATCCTTCCAGCCACACTATGGCCCTGCGGTCGACTCAGCCTCTAACAGAAATGAGTACCAGGAAATAATTAAATAATTTTCCTGGGGAGTAAAGCGCGGCCGGCGCGTAAGGCTGACAACCTTACCGCCATCTTTGAGCCGATTGTCTAGATAATGTGGGAGCCTCAACGTCTCACAACCCAATGGGTCTCCACGGCCTGTCACAGTGATAGCCTTACTTTTTTTTTTACTTCACATTGGTTAGGAGGCTGGGTGGACCCCAGGGCCTGTCTGGACGCTGCGGAGAAGAATAAAAATCTGTTGCACATGCCGGGAATTGAACCCTGGTCGCCCAGCCCGTAGCCCGTCCCTATACCGACTGTTGTTCCGGCGTCCATTTTGGGCTTAAGTGTGTCTACACAGCTACATGGCGTCAGAACCCAGGAGAGCGCAGTCTTTGTATTTAAATGATTCCGTTTCAAGTAACGGATGTACTCGAGACGGGTGACAGAAAATATCGAAGCATCTGTCTGTCCGACTTGCTGATTTAGCAGTCTAATTGCCTGAAGCGTGCTGTCGCATTCACAGCGTCACTACGTCACTTCCATGCCGAGAGCTTACCTAACACGTGCAGTAACTGTGGGTCGCAACTACCGAGACTTATTCCAAGGGGGGACAGTTCTCTAGAATTATAATGTAATTTTAGCTTGTGAGTGGGTTCTCTGCTCTCTCGTCTCTCTTCTGGCTTCTATCTTACCTACTCTGTCGCCTCTCTCCACATTATCATAGTTCTGCACAATGAGCACTTCTGCAGTATACACATACACTCGCTGTAGGGGTGCGGTTGTGTGTCGCTGTGGCGGCCTCTGTTCGCATTCAGCGGAGTAGTTCTGCACAATGAGCACTTCTGCAGTATACACATACACTCGCTGTAGGGGTGCGGTTGTGTGTCGCTGTGGCGGCCTCTGTTCGCATTCAGCGGAGTAGTTCTGCACAATGAGCACTTCTGCAGTATACACATACACTCGCTGTAGGGGTGCGGTTGTGTGTCGCTGTGGCGGCCTCTGTTCGCATTCAGCGGAGTAGTTCTGCACAATGAGCACTTCTGCAGTATACACATACACTCGCTGTAGGGGTGCGGTTGTGTGTCGCTACGAGTCTCTGTTGAGTAGTCACTTCAAGAGGCAAGAAGTTGCTTTCTCCGGAGCCCACCTGCTCAGGGCCTGTGCCGTATGAGGACGTTCTGTCAGTGCAAAGCGGGTTGCTACAATCGCGGGGTAGAGCTCTTCAGACTTAATTTCTCAAGCAAACAAACAAGGCAAACATTTGCCTCTCCCTGAAGCATGTTAAAATTCTTCTGACATAGCAGTGGCGGCTCCTCCTGTTTTAAAGGCGCTTTACAGGACAGTGGTAACTATGCTTACCACTTATCCACGTTCTCAGCACTTCTCAAAATATCTTAATTGTGTACGTGGTATAATACATTCTGATTTTTTCTTATGTGGATTAATTTTTTTGAACCACAGTGGTAACTATATTTGCCACTGCTTTAACATGCAGAACTCCGCAATTTGTCCACACAACGCATTCATGTTTCATATTCTGCGGTTATTTTCTTAAACAGCATTAACCGTTTGGTCTTTGTAATACATACTTAGTGTGTTTTCTGTCACATAGGAACCAACTGTTTAATTATTAGCTAGACGTGCTTGAATCTCTGCATCCGGAAGGTCCTGTTACCGGACAGTTTGACCAGAGCTTTGCTTGGCTGGCCCTGATCCTAGACTGCGTGTTGAGTTGGTACCCAGATTTCACGTTGCATCGCTGGCTTGACGCAGTGCACGCCCTGCTCAGCTTCCCAGCGCTTTGCCATGGCACTTCCCAATGAGCAATGCATGGGAACCTTCAAAGCCGGAACCCATAAAGTCAAGTGTCTCTTACTGCCCCCCCCCCCTCCATTTTTTATTTTACAGTCTTCAGTTTTGACAGCTGTTTATGGGAGAACACTTGGCCGCCTTTGTGGTCAGAGTTTTTGGCTACAGATCCAGAGGTCCCGGGTTTGATTGCCGCGCTACCAAATTTTTTCTCAGAAGTAATGGGTCTGGAACAGGTCGTTAATTAGATTACAGACTGTTAATGATATCTGCTGGTTATAGGATTCTTCCGTTTCAGCAACGCAAATGCTGAGTTACGGTGGCGACATGAAAATTAATCTCGCGCTTATATTTGGCTGCAAGTCATCACGAAATGGGTAAGTGCGGTGTAACAGTCCCGTCCGATTGCGTGCCGATGTGTAAGCGCGCCACTGTGGAGAGCGTGCGCCGAGCGGTCCAGTAATAGCAGTAGATGGGCGCAGTATACCCAGTTGGGACGTCGCGCAGTTCGGGTGGAGCCCAACTTTTTGCATGATTATAACACCACTGTCTTCGGGGTGGAAGCGTGAGCTACACAAGGTGGGCTTGCTGCCTGTTTCCTCTGGTTTCTTGCTTCTCCGTCCATGATGAAGATGGAGGCGATATATTCATCCGAAACATGGGGCTGTCTCCGATCAGCTCTGTGTTACATGTCAGAGGGGCATCTTCTTTCTTATCACTGCCTTGTACCTCAAATCGCACAGCAGCAGTGAATGCTTAGGCTGCTAGTAACAGGCCGTGGAGGCCCATAGAGTTGTGAGACGTCGGGGCTCCCTCATTTTCTAGACAGTCGGCTCACAGATGGCGGTGAGGTTGTCAGCCGCCCTGTACCCAAAGAAGATTCCTGGTACTCATTTCCGTTAGCGGCTGAGTTGACCCCACGGCCATAGTGCGGCTGGAAGGATTAGGTCAATTGAAAAATCCAGTGACCTCATCGGGAATCTAGCCCGCGACCTTTCGGTTTGTAGCACAGTGGTTTAACCAACTGTGTCACCACGTGCCTCCTCAGCTACTGTACAGATTTTAATTTTTATATTTGAATAAATTGCAGAAAAACGAAGTTCTGTAAGATTTGAGGTTTGCAGGGCGCCACGTCCCAGAAGACGACATTCTTAAGGAAAGTTCTGGTTTATATTGGAACTCGGTAACTGTCGCTGCCATTCTGCATGTGACTGTACTGGTATGTTCCGTAACTGATGCAATTGTAGACGTCAGAGTTGGTGGTCCGCGGCCTGCTGAACGCATGAATTATAGACTGCATTTATAATGACTGGACGCCCCATACCATAAATAACTTAATTAATATTCAATCACACTGTTAATATAAATCTTTAATTTTGAAGTTTTTGAAATGATCCAGCTGTGAACTTTACTTTCCATTCATTCATCAGTAATCTGTCATACGGCAGGTCCACAGTCTCTTCCAAAACAGTCCCTCCACTTGATGCGATCTAGAGCTTTCTCCTTCAAATGAGAATATCCTCTTCTGTTCCCAAGGTCATCCAGCATCTTCTTACGTCTTCTTACTCGTCTTCTGGTCACTTCTATCCGCCCCTCTATCTTTCCTTCAATAACTTCTTTTAGAAGGCAGTTACCGCGTAAGATATGACCAATCCAATTAGCCTTCCGTTTTCTTATTTCGTGTAGGATATTCCTCTGCTCACTGACTCTAATTAACACTTCTTCATTTCTCACATAATCGGTCCAACTGATCTTCTCCATCCTTCTCCAACACCACATTTCGAAACTTTCCA
>NW_019729232.1:153059-224935 GCF_002891405.2 Cryptotermes secundus
CACACTTCTTGTCTCCCCACTGTCCAGTCGTACTCTAACTTTCTGATCCATGTACAATTTGCTGATCAATCTTCTTTCACGCCAATCGATACCTGTTTCCTTTAGGATCTGCATTAATTTGGTCCAGTTTACACGGTCAAATGCCTTCTGCCAGTCTATGAAGCAAACACACAGTTCTTCATCTATCTCCAAAGTTCATTCTGCTGTAATTCTCATCATCCCAATTACATCCCTGTTGAGCTGATGCTTTGGTGATTTGTGAATTGTGGAGATTTGCGGTGGCGCTGTAGTTATTTGTAGTCATGGCCTGTAAGTATAGTCACCATCGCAGAACCCCGTCTATGGTCATTCATTCTGCGTGACGTTATCTTCCATGCATTTGATCATTCTAATAATATCTTGCGAGGAGTGCAAGTTATGAAGCAGTTCCCCCGTCCTGGAACGCCGTCCGCTCAGTTCATGCTCTTCCCTTGTTGTGAGGGGCACAGTTCACGCCCATACAAAACCACAGATACCAACACCGCCTTTAGAGAAACTTAATCAGAGGGGCCGAAAACACTTGTACACTTTTTAATAATGTTATGTCCCGTAAAAACAGGTAAAAGGTTACAGGCCCATAGGGCTGTGTGACGTGGAGGCTCCCACGTTTTGTAGACAGTCGGCTCACAGATGGCGGTGAGGTTGTCAGCCTTACCAACCGGCTGCCCTTTACCCCCAGGAAGATTCCTGGTACTCATTTCTGTTAGAGGCTGAGTCGACCCCAGGGCCACAGTGCGGCTGCAAGGATTAGGTTACTTTAAAATATCTATTGACTTCTTCGCGATTCGAACCCGCGACTTCCTGCCTCATGTAAACAAATACATGAATGCAAAGAGTAACATCTTCTGGGAAATGACGGCGTTTAGCGTTGTAGGAGATGGATGACGTTTCGGAAGCACATATCCCCTCCTTCCTGCAGGTTGAATATATGCTGTGAACCCTTTCTGTTAGCGTTTTGCTTGGCCCACATTTCTACCCGTAAGATGGAGGCGATATGTTTCTTCGAAGCATCCGGCGTTAAACCCCAGAAAACGTACCTTTTCGTGGTTACAGCCCTGGTAACCTCAGATCCAACGGAATTTATGACGGTGAGAGTCTTCCTACTCACACTGTGGGTGAGGCGTTGGTCTGTCCTGGGCACTGGGTTCACCGCAGGATCGTTCCACCCGTGGAATGTCTGTTGTATCGATTCGAGGTTGTATCGATTTATCGACTGCTCGGCAAGCAAGCGTCTGAAGGCATTTGTCAGCAGTTGTTTGTTTCTTCTTGACAGTGTCATGGCGTTCATCAGGAGTTCTGCTGACTATTTTCGTGGTTTTGCTCAGTCCCTGCACGTGATTCCAAGGACATTTCATTGAAAATCACGACCTCTTCTTTTCATACCATTAGCAGCCGAGCTTAAGTAACCTCAACATCTTATAAAATGTCGTAAAATAACCGAATGGATATTAAGCCCTGATGACCGTGTGTTTACTTCTAACCGGGCAGGTTCATGTAGCGGTGACCTGTGCTCAGAAGTTGCTTGGTTCCTATCTCGGCCTGGACCTCGACCAACGTGACGGAGATTTTTTTCTTGGTCTTTGTAAGTCACTCCAGAAGAATTCCTGGAGAGAACGTCGATTAGACCAGACGACCGCATCTTTACAAATTCTCCACCAGTGTCCTACCGTTCGACGCTGTGTCGTGTGGCTACTGGAAGCGTCGTCAAATAAACACCACGCACGGGAACTGTGTTTCTGCAGTGGTAACAAATATGTACATATAAACTTCGTTTGTTTCAACACACACGTCTAAGTTGCACCCCTATTTGTATACATGTACAGGAAACCCGAGAGGTCATCCGGGTTAAGGGATAATCCGGATTAGTGAAGCAAAAGGTAGCCCTAAAGGAAAAAACTTAGAACACAAATAAATGGAGAATTTAAGTGTAAAAATAGTTTTGTTGAAAATAAAACAAATCACTGTAGAGCCTTTAGTTAAGAACTAATATGAAAAGACAGTATATTTATACATCAACAGAAGACTCAGAAGTTGCACTTGTTTTCGAACGTAATGACGCAGGTTTGAGGAAACTGTCTCAAGTTTTGTCTGGAGAGACAAGTGACTCATCTGCCTGCCTAAATGTCACGTGTCTTTCAAAGTACGCACTCAACTGTGAACAGTTTTTTTTTTTTTTCCCATATTTCGATCCGGATTAACTGTAACCGGATTGACGAAGGTTTGCTGTATTTTCATCTGAAATGCGACTTATTATTTTGCCCTACTTCTCTAGCACTACATGTTTCGGCCGTACACAGCCAACATCAGGTTCATGTCTACCTTTTCAGAGTTGTTCCACTGTATGTTAAAATTACGTATCGCGTGTGAACTCCATGTTGATTATTAATTAAAATATATTTACAATGAAGATTAGAATTAAAAGTTATAATTAATCGCTACACACAGGAGCAAAGCGACAACATAACCAGCCCAACAGCCCAACATGTTACTCTAACATTATAACATGCATGCAATAGCTCCACATCAGTACCGATGTGCGTAAACATGACAGAAAATACCCACGGCACGTCAGTAAGTGTGCTCTCAGGTTAACATGTTCCAATGAATAGCGCAGTTTTAATTATAATTTTAAGTCTTAATATGTTTTAATTAATAATCAGCATCGTGTTCACACGCTATGTGTAATACGGGGAGACACTTCTGGCAAGGTAGATATTCACCTGACGATGGCCGTGTTCGGCCGAAACATGTAGTGACTGAGAAGTAGGACAGACAGTAAGGTGCATATGAGAGGGAAATATGCATATAGAAATGCAGTGTTGTATGTACCCTTATGTTGAGATCATTAATTTATTGACATCAGTAATTAGTTTGAAGCGCCGGTGCCGACGATGCCGTCCCCCTGAATCTCACGTGTCATTCGTATAGACTTGTTGCACTGTTCCACTCTCTCAGTGACTTGCAAGGCCGCTACAAGACAGCACAAACATAGACACACACCAAACATCTGTGCCCTGAGTGGGATTCGAACCCAGGATCCTAGCGGGCGAAGACGGTTCATGCCTTAGACCGCGCGGCTACTGTGACCACAGGACGGAAAATTTCAGTTGATACGGTAGCTACACCGTAGTAACAAGTAACAAGGTAGCAACGTGGTAGCAACATGACCTTCGTGTTTCTATTGCTGAACAGTTTGGAATAAAAATAAAAGAAGGGCCAACGTTTTTAGAAAGTCCGTAAAGAGTCGATGGCACTGAAAGGGTTAGTAAATATGAAGTTGCAACTGTTACCAATCTTCTTGATGGGGGAGGACGGACGGACGGACGGGCGGACTTGCCTTTTGCTGCGAGTACATGCTACGATGTTTATGAAGCCCGTCAGAAGGGGGCGGCGACGCGAAAGGAAGTTTTATGTAGTTTCTGCTGCTTTTGGGCGCGGTATAAATACGTTACATCGGACATTTATGACGTAAAGATTCTTCCTTATAGACTTTGTTTATACACGCGGCAAATAATAGGGACATTTAGGGACATTTTATGGGGCAGTGTTACTTTAAATGGGATTTCCCTCAGTGTTGCCACTTTGATAAATGTACTCTTTTTATAACTGGTATGTGAATCTCTGTCTGAGGGGACTCTCGGGTTCAGTACCCGGTCTATGAAATATTTTGAAGCCTGTAAAAAACTGCGGTAACTATATGTACCACCTGCTTAAATATCAAGAACCTCTGCATTTTGCCTCTACAGTTTCGTGTAGGTTCTCACAAGAAACAACCGTTAATACCCTGAACGCCGTTAATCGGACGTTGGTTGCTGTGGGAACGGTGTTTTCCCTGAGGGTGGATCTTAGCACATTGAGACGGAGGGTGTTTGAGAAGGAGGTATTGTTAGGAGGCTTGAGATAATTACATAATGACGCGTTTCAAAATGATTGCCAAATATTACTACGGTGATTAAATGAAAGGGGATAAGATGGGTAAGGCATGTAGCACATATGAGAGAGGGAAAGGAAATGTACACGAAATTTCCATAAGTAAATATAAAAGCGAGAGACAACTTAGAAGATGGGAGGATAATATTAAACTGGATCTGTAAGGAATAGTATGGGAGGGAGTGGACAGCATTCATCTGACCCTGGGCAGCCACCAGTGGCGGGCCGTTTTGGTACCGAAATGAGCCCGAGTCGTCCGTAAAATTCCAGTAATATCTTGGAAAGTTGAGGTACGATTAAGTTCTCAAGAAGGACTAGGGATTTTCTCAGTTCCTCCACGAAGATCCTCGCGGTAGTACTTCGAGTAGGCCACGACCGCTTCCTTCATTCATCCTACAGTTTGACAGATACTGACAGTTAATTATTGAGGAACGTAATTTTTAAATATGGTTCTAAAGAACTTTGTTCAGCGGAAACCTTTGCAACGGCTATATGTGCCACTGTTGCGCGCACTGCATGTCCCTCAATAGCCAGTGTTTTCATATGAACCGCCAGGTGGCAGCAGCCAGCGTTTTATTACTGCTGAAGGGATTAACATTCTTCTCATCTGAAGGACTGGAACATAAGGGCGATATTTGTGGAACGCGAGCTATAAAAATAGATTTATTATTGCGTGAAGCATTCGACCTTATGTGTGTGCGCGCTCGAGGGAACATAAATGCTTAATGAAGCGCTTTGAAAACGATGACTGGTAGAAATGTACTGCCTGCGGTTTGTGTAATTGGGCTGCTAACTTCACGCTACCGGCGTGTTCAGCAAACTGAGACGAGTTGTCGCCGTGCTTAACTAAGCAGCACGCTGTGAACACTTATGTGGGAGCGCAGGCACTGGATGGTCGTGAGGGATCAGGTCCACGCTGCGGCCGCTTTACACCCCACGATACCCGTTGGACAGAACACTGGGTGGTCCTTAGAGCCGGACTGGACGCTGTGGAGAAGAGAAAAACCTTTTGTTACTGCCGGGAATCGAACCCTGATTCTTCGTTCGCCAAGCGCGTAGCTGTCTACTGTAACGATTGAACTTCCCGTATACTCGTATGTTCCGCGGACTTCCGGTTCTTACTGTGGGACCCATGTCAGTGCTCTTTCATCACTCATTCTGTTCGAAGGGCTTATTGAATTTTATCCGAGTTCATTTACTGGATGTCCCACGAAGAGTGACCACATTTAAATAAGTTACTGCGCAATCAGTAACGCTACAGGAGCCTGGGTTTCACGATGTGAGCGAGAGATTTTGAGAGTTTTGTTTGCTTATGTTCCGAGCGCGCATGCGTCAAACTGAGCTCCGCCGGACATGTCGCGGCGGCCAGTAGGCAGTTCACGTGAGTCCGCCTGAACTTGTCCCGTCCAGGACACACATGGAGACGTCCGGTGGGCAAAGCAACTGCTGGCTTTCCCGTCAGTTCGCCCTCGGCACAGCTTGTAGCTGTTCAGTGTTTCTGCCTCTAAACACCCAACCTCACGGAGTTGGGCCGTTTTTAAGAAGCTTCTATTTGTACAGCTACTCAAGTTCACAACATTCTGTGGAGCTCGAAATTCCGTTATCGTGCTCAAAAACGTCCACCACTGGTCCTGAGCCGGACGAATTAGTCAACACCCCATCCTATTTCTCAAAGATCCATTTTAGTATTATCCTCCAATCAACGTGTAGGTTTTCCTAGTCGTCTCCTTCCATCAGGTTACCCTATAGAAACCCTCTATGTGCCATCTTCCATCTCATGCGTGCTACATGCCCTGTGGCTCAACCCGAGCTCCTGTAGAGTTACTGATTTTCACACGAAAACTCCGATCTGATATATAACGCCGTTTAGTCTGTTCCGGAACATAACGCATCCATATTCATTGTCGAAGATTAAGCTAAACAAGAAACCAGCATGAAGCTCTGCTTGTTGTCTGCTCCAAGGTGGGACAAGAGGCTGTGTTGAGGGCAGCTGGAGAGACTGAGACCGCGCAAGGCGGCTTGAGTACAGGAGCAAGGGGGATTGGAGCGAGAGGACTTTCAGACTGTGTTGAGGGCAGCTGGAGAGACTGAGACCGCGCAAGGCGGCTTGAGCTGGATGTAGGAGACCCTGGAGTTCCGCTTCTGACAGGAAGAAATTGCTGGAGTGATATTTTTATATTTATTTTTTGTCAGCACTACCTATACTTGAAGTTTTTCCATTTTCTAAGTTTTCGTTTGTCTTTTAGGGCTACCCTTTTCTCCGTTAATCCGGATTATCGCTTAATACGGATGCCTGCCACAATTAATCCGGAGTAGCGAGGGTTTACTGACTGCGTAGGGAGACGGACGCGGCCAGCTTCTCAAGTTCCTCATTTTTTTGCCTTTGTTTACATGTCGATTGAATGTATTACAGGAGGGACAACTCCTCAGACTGAAAGTTCCCAGTCAAGAGCCGTAGTGTCTTTAGGTCTTAATGTTTAACGATTAAATTTCTTACCTCTGATATCTCGGAAAAGGCCCAAGAGTAATTGGATTTGTCTTTCCTCTTCCCCCCTCAAAATGAAAGTTCTCCGAGTATTGGCTAACGCAGTTACATCGAGACTCTGAAAGAAAGAAAGGAACTTACTCAGTTTTTATGATCTCATGGTTGTTTAATGGGCTTGAAGAGACATCCCCCATTAAGCATTTATGCAAAATGTTATACTTGTATGTCTTGCGTGCGGCCTCTCTTTAGGATTTGGGGTTCTTGCGGTTATGAAGAGCTCTAGCTCGTGGGATTTTCTTGCAGTCAAATACCGGAGGGCAGGACATGGGTTGTAATAAGGGCTTGTTTGTATTGCGTCCCATGCATATTGCATATACAACCACTGCCCCGCTGCACGCCCACTGCCTGTACGTCTGCAGGAAACTGGCCCTTCACTGCGGGGAATTGCCCCGAGTTTTGCAGCAAGTTAACTGTTGCTGGTGGCGCCACAGGTGGATTTCGAGGGCAACACGTCTTCTTTAATCCAAGGAAGATTAATGGGAGATCTTTCCTTTGATCCAGAGCCTTGCCGTCAGCTGTTTCTGTCATTTCAATCAACTTCTGTCCCCTCTCCCCCCGGCAATGTGAACATTTCAATGTACACGAAATGAACCTTATAAAGCCCAACGCATTTATATGAGCCCACAGCGCAGCTCGCTGTCTTCTTTATCGGGCCATTAACCTGTTAACCTTTGTCTGGCAAATCTCAGAGGGTACGTCACGCCCCGAGTAGGCAACCTTACGGAACTGAAGTTCCCACGTGTTTACCGCGATCTCCGATATGGCCATTTGCGTTCTCTTCATATGTCGAAAATAAAATGTAGGAACTTTCTGATGATGATCGAAGGCTCTGCGTCACTTTGTGATGATGACTTTACCTGAGAGGCGTCGTAGGCTTTGAATATTACCCCAGAATTCGCATGGAAATTGTGAATGAAACGGCGAAGAAACGAGAGTAATAAAATTACCATTCCCTGGGTTATGACGCCGTGTAGTTTGGCAGAGAATTATTAATGTATCGAAGCAACGCACTGATCTCCGGGTTTTCGAGGGTACGGTGCAATGTAGGTCAGTAGATTGGTACCACTGTTTCGGGGGACCCTGTGGTCTCCCTCAGTGTAGAAGCATGACACTGTAGTTTGGTGGGAAGATACTGACATGTCGGGGGCACAAGCTGTCTCTATCTTCAGGGTGGAAGAATAAAACATGTATATTGATAGATACGTACTGTACTGTACTGTACGTACTGTGACATGACCCCCGAAAGCCTGAATAGCGAAGTCAGAATAGACGCTCTTAGCTAGGCAACGGCTCGATAACCACATTCCCCCCGGCAACGAATACGCAATCAACAGTCTTGTAACTTTTGTTGCTGTGCATCGACTCTGTAAACACGACTTCCTTAATAATGGTCTGTTTTCTGCGTCGTCCGTGCAAAGTGGTTATAAAGAAGAGCTCATTTGAGACGCCAGCCAGCCGGGATATGAACTGAGGAGCAGCTGCAGAATAATGGCAAGAAAGGAATTAGGCAGTGCAAAGATTTCATGTGCGATTTTAAGTGACAGATTGTTATAAATCCGTTGCCAGGTTAGGACTATAGAAGACTGAGAACTCTCATGTGTGTAACGGTGAACTGTGAAGTGTGTAGATCAGCCGTAGCGCAGGATTACTTGTGGTTACGATTGAGTGTATAAGTGTAACAAATCCATTGGTCCTATCCAAAACACGTCTGTAAGTCACGCACAACTTCCTAAATCATGACAGTGCCGACGTTTCCGATCAACCTACTTCCATTTTATACTCTGAAGAAGGAAGGAGCGCTTTCCTCCGAGGCGCTGGTACGTTTGCACCAGACTGCACGGGGAAATATCCGGGAAAACTGTCATCTCTGTAGCCGTCTCGCTGACAGCCAGTAACAGTTGCGTAGGTCTAGCGGTCGCGCGTTCCAGTCCCGACCCTGACAACAATAATCACGACTCACGTTCTCAGTGGTTTTGCTCAGTCCCTCCAGATGGCTGCCGGCTACCTCTATTACACCGCTACCTGTTCCTTCCACATCCTTTCCAGTTTATCTCTCATCCCGCTATTCAGCGCTGTTAATGCTTCAAACGGTGTTCAAACCCGCCACCTCTGCGTGTGAGCGTCCTATCTTCTGTTGTTCCTTCAGGTTGCGGGGCCTTTGCGGTATTGTCGCGCCGGTGTGAACCTGGCTCTGTGGCTTAATTAGTTAATTAAATATAGATCCTCTGGATTTATACGACACGCCCCCCACTTCGCTTTGTTGCGTTGCGCCTCACGGTTGTCTGTTGTTTGCGCAAAAACAAAGCAGTGCTTGCATATGTCGCCGAGCGAGGTACCGTCTGTGCCAAGATGTGAAGACCTGTTGGCACTTCATCTGCTTCCTTCGACACTTTAGGCCACACTGGTAACTATACCAGAAGAAACAGAGACACAGGTGCAACAAACTCTATGTGAGTTACTCCTTCTCTACATATGCCCCCTGCAAGGCCACACATTTTCTGCTGGATACCTTGAGCATAGAAGGTATCATTTCGACTGTTTAGGAAGTCCTCCACTGCAGACATGACGTCATCATCATCTTGGAATCGCTTACCACGAAGTGGCTTCTTTAGCCGTGGAAAGAGGAAGAAGTCACTCAGTGCCAGGTCTGGTGAATATGGTGGATGGGGGAGAATTTCATATCCCAAACTGGCAAACAAATGTCGTAGCATGAGCCAGTGCATTGTCGTGAAGAAGTTGCACACCTTTTCCCAGCATTCTGCACCGCTGTTTCTTCATTTCCTCCTGTAGTACTCGCCAGTGATAGTGACGCCCATTTGCGCGTAGTCGGTCATGATGACACCCACCGATCCCAGAGCACGCTCAGCATCACGTTTCCTGGCAACGGCTGGGAGTGGGCCTTCTTTGCTGGTGGCGATTCATTGACCTAATCCTTGCAGCCGCGCTGTGGCCCTGGGGTCGACTCAGTCTCTAACAGAAATGAGCGCCAGGAATCTTTTTGGGGGTAACGCGTAAATACATTCTGTGAGCTAAATAGACACATTTTTATTTTTAATCTAAATGGTACATATAGTTACCAGTGAACTTTAAAGGTTTAAAATATGTATAAATTGCTGTACTCGCAAGCCTCAGCATTAAGCGTGTATAGGAGGCCGCGCCATAGCCCAAGCGGTTAGTCGCTGGCTTCCCACCGCGGCGGCCCGGGTTCGATCCCGGGTTTGGTGAAGTGGCATTTGTAGTGGACAAAGTGGCGCTGGAGCAGGTTTTCTCTGCCAATCTTCATTCCACCAATTGCTCCACACTCACCCTCACCTATCATCTGGGGCTGGTACAACAGGTCAGAAGTGGCCGCAGTACAAGGGACTTAGTGCCACCCCACTAGCAATATAAAAGACGCGTGTGTAGGCGTCCTGGTTGGCCTAATGTGCTTCCGGCAGTTGTCACTTGGAACCAAACAGAGCTTCCGTTAAGCGAGACGCTGGTGTAGTTAGTTCCCCCCACCTCCCCCGTCACGAAACGCGCAAGTTGTAACGTCCGCACAAAGGACGGCCCGTGGAACAGGTGAAGGCATTCCCACATATCCAATTACTGGCCAATTACCGTTCAGAAGCCCCGCGCTATTTTTATACCCAGCGGAGAAGCCGAAACCCCTGCGCGCTTCTGTGGAGCAGGCGTGGACAGATTAGCTAAGCGGTCGGAGGGAATGGGGCGCGTTGCAAAGCGCAGCCCGGGTGCACTGTGACGGCAGGGATATCCACACTGCCACCTACGTGAGGCCTCGTAGTTCACAGACGTTTCGGAGAATATATTGCCTCCCTCTTAAGGGCCGAACAGTAGCTAAATAAGGGGCAACACTAGCCCAGACGGTTATTCTATGGTTTCTCATCTCTGAGGCCCGAGTTCAGTCACAGGGATCTTTTTTTCTGGATTTGTGGTGGACGGAAATTTCACCGGGACAGGGTTACGTCTGAATTGTTTGGTTGACCCTGCCCTGTCCCACGTCACAGCGTGCCGCCGTAATCTCATTCGGAGCTTATACGGTGCGCCCATGATTTGCATCAGCTCTTACGAGGGAGAGTCAGTAAATAGGACACAGATGGAAGTAAAACGGCTGTAACGGACGTGATAGGTTTTCTGTGTGTATCACTAGGTAGCAGCACAGTCCATCTTCATGGCAGTCTAGGTAGCAGACGCGCAGGCACATGTTCAGAGGCTGGTTTCAGTAGTCAGAATGGCGATCGTGTTTGAGGAGTATACTACCGAAGAGCGGAGTTCTCTTGTGTGTTTCTATAGGCAAATAGACTCAATGTAAACGATATTCACAAAGAAGTGTAAGTAAGAAGTAAAGAAATGAAGTGCTTCTCGTCTAAAGCGGTTCATGTCTGGGTCAAGAAACGCGACGAACGTTTCTCTGATGACGAAAAGTTGAAACGGAGGAGCGGAAGTGGCTGAGACAACAGTCTGAAGACTTCTGTGCTGCGGGTTGCGACGCACTGGTAAAGCGATGGAACAAATGCAGTGTTGGCGGAGGATATGTCGAGAAATACGTGTTTTTGCAGTGTTCCAATATCGCGTGTTTAATACTCATTTGTGAGACATTTACTGTCTCTGCCTCGTAGGACTGTTGTGGACATTCAAGTGCGGAGAAATTGGTAAGATTTGCTTGCCTCACCGCTGTGTATGAGCATGAACAGAAGGGGAAGGGGTAGAGTCCCCTTCTTTCTCGACTCCTGCACTGAATGGAGGTGAGCTTCGCGCTCCGACCGCTTTTCCCCAGGCATCACTGCGTAGGTGGCATGATAAAGAAATAGTTGGAAGGCTACTGGCTCCGTCTTGCCGGTGTTTGCCCTGGGAACCGGGGCGGCAGAGGGCGCAGCGTTGTCAGAGCACGCTTCCCGTGTTACTGCATCCGTCTGTTAATTATTCTTACACATTTCCCCTTCCCCACATTCTCTCTCTCTGCTTTTCATCCTTAAACATATTGTTTAATTATTCTAGTAACCTGAAGACGGACACTTTATTTCCCACGAAACGTCCTAACATTTACGACACTACACAGTGTATTCTTGGTGAGGTCCGTGGGAACGTAAAACCTTTCCTGTTTTTCGTATCTTTAATGTGTGCTACATGTCCATCCTATCTCGCTCGATTTAGCGACCTTAATGGTGTGTGAAGAATAAAAATTATGAAGCCGTTTGTTATGATTATTTTATCTGTCTGCCGTTTCCTTCCTCCTGTAGTAAATATGTCGAGATATCCCCCCCAGACACCGCCGTTCTGTGTGGGTGTGAGTTCCGCCCTCATGCAAAACAGACAAGATAACACGTAGGATGCCTCAGTGCCATCTGTCGTCTCTCTGGGGCCCACATTTGTCCTGACGGCTGGAGTTGGGGCTCTGACGGCGGCGACTGTGATGTGGCACCGTGTAGCCTGGTACAAGTCCACTGAATTTTCGGAGCAATGTACTTCTTCCATCTTGAGGGTCGAAGAGTAAGCTGACGAAGCAAGCAGTTCTGTCAGTTCCGTGCTTGAGTTACTTTTCGACCCTGAAAATATAGGCAAAACGTTCTTCCGAAACGCCGGTGAACTTGTATATCAGACCACACGGCATCTCATCCCGGAAGTCCGTGCACTCTTGAGCGATAGTGCTGTTGTGCCACTTATGCAGGGATGACGGCAGGTCGGTACTGTAGCGTGCTTCAGCTCGACGGAGTGGGCCGCGTTTTAATCCCCCAAGCGAAGGGGAGAATGGAGCGACTGGAGGAGGCTAAGGTATAGAGCGTGACTCTGAGAAAAGCCGATTAAAATAACTTCTTTAGTTTCCTGTACCTGCACGCGACTTACTGTGGGAGGCGGCGAGTTTTATTTAAATAAAACGTTTCTCTTTCTTCTTAAATTTCCCTGAACACACAAGGCCCTTCTTTATAGTTCCCAGCTTTCTTCCGAAACTTCTGTCTTGCCCTGGGCATTGCGCGCCGCTCGCCGCTTTTGTTTGCCTGCGGTGTGTTACCATGGCTACCATACTGTATTACATCAACACATGGCACTAGTAGTCGCCACCTTGTCATGCGACTCTGTAACAAACACATGTCGTCTTGTTGGACTTGGGCTTCGGCTTGCCTGTCAGAGGTGAGGAAAAGCACGCAAAGAAGTGGCGGGACATTGGTTGCAGTTACGTTGTAAGGTTGAGGGAGGGTGACGCACAATAAGTACGGCCCATACACACTACAATCCCCATCTCAGTCAGTGGACTGGACCAGATCCGCTGCGCATTCTGTTGAGAGTGGACAGGTCTGAATAGACGGACTGTATGGAACATTCCATGTACTAAATTCTACATAATTCTTCTTCCATTCCAACGAATTTCCTGTGTTTATGGCAACAGGATGTTCGTAACCGCATATACAAAAGCTGCGTCACTGGAACCTATATGTTGCAAAGGGACCCGACAAACTAAATCATGACACAACGTCACCGTGAGGTGGGTAGCACAGGATGTGGTGTTCACATCTCGGCAGGGGCAACCACTGTCCTCACTGAGTTACCGACCGGGCTGATGTAGCGGTAACGCGAGGAGGCCGGCTCACCAGAGTACCTTGGTTCGGGGTCACCTGTCGCCTTACAGCCTGACGGCATGCGGTGTGGTTACTGTCAGCGCCGTGAAATAAGTCATTTTCGCAATTTTCTTCAGTCTCTTCAGGAAATGCCTGTAGCGTCCGCCACTGTCCACTGTGCTTTCCTTTTTCAACTCACTCACCAATTGTCGTATATTTGATACTGTTCTGAGCCAATGGGTCGCAACCCTTTTGTGCTCTCGTCACGTTTGGGACGTTCATTTTGTTTAGGATTAGAATAGAGAACAGAAATGCATAAGGCGTGAGAGCAAGCCAAGCAAGTGGCCCTGGTTACATGTCCCTGGAGATGGGGACTCTACAGTGCAGTCACTGTGTAGCAATTTCAGTTGCGCGAGTTTGAATAGTCCGATATAAAAATATTAATGCAGTCTCACTTTATTCGCAAAGTTTCAAGTAAGGGGGATTCCCAGAACTTTTCAAAACTTGTCTTGAATTGCGCATCCCTCGCATAAAATGCGACCGCACTGTGCATTCCGTCGACACGAAGATAGACTTCTACCTACACGGCGTCACATCCCAGAAGGATTTTCTCTTGATGTTGCCTCTGGACTGGGCCGTCCCGAATACCGGCCGATGCTCTCTGAGCTGTTTATGTGAAGTCCGTTGAAATGTCAACGGGGAATTAAGTGAAGAAATACCCGGCATAGCTTGAAACGTTCTGGAGCAGAGGCTACGTCTGTACTGAGCTACCAGACGCAGTGGCCGAGCAGTCGCATCTGAATACACAGTTCGTGTAGGAACACTTCACCGTTGAGCACACGCCACTCGAGCTGCCTCAAGGCGCGGACGCGGACGCCGGCTTCAGAGAATTTCATTCTTATTCACATGTTCATTGGCCGTTGCTTGGACACGACCGACTTTAGATGCCCCCGCAGGAGGGTGTGAACTAGTGTGAGGTCCGGTGACCTATGTGGCCATTCAACGTGACCACATTATACAGATCCCCATGTTGGGCGTCTTTGGCTTACTTTTGTGAAAGCATTGAAACTACTACTCGTCTCCATAGCAACGCCCAACCGGTTAATGATGTTTAGGGAAAGAGTCGCAGTTTATTGTGAGAACCGTACGGAACACACAGATACACTGTGCAGAAGGCAGATTTTATAATGTTAATGTAAACTGTGAATATAGTTACCACTGTGCCTTAAAGTGATTTCTAGTTCAAATATTCACCTCAGCACCCTGCTATAAAAACACCCTTAGTCTGTGTTCTTTCCTTAATGTGAAAGACCAAGTTTCACACCCATGTGAAAGTAGTGTATGATGTGATAGTACTGCTGTTTGTGGACAGGATGATTCAACGCCCTGTGACCAGTCTTCAGAAGGGATTTGGAGTGATTTGGAGCGGGAAATGCAAACAGACAGTTTGCCTGATTCACCGCCATCTTGTCTGGAACAGTGGCGGAGAAAATTTACGAAACCCTTCTTCGTAGCAGCACTATGACCCTGGGGACTACTCAGTCTCTAACAGAAATGAATACCAGGAACCTTCCTGGAGGTAAGCGGCGGCCGGCGCGTAAGGCTAACAACCTTACCGCCATCTGTGAGCAGATTGTCTAGAAAATGTGGGAGCCTCGACGTCTCAGAGCTGTATGGGCCTCCACGGCCTGTTATAGAGAGAGCNAGGGATTTATGTGACTTCACAGCAGTAACGTAACTAAGAGTTAGCCGTTGTGCTAATGGATACAGCGCGGGTTTTAGAGTCGAAACCACACACACACGCGCACATAATCTACGCAGTGTTCTAAAATGAGGGGAACTTCATTACTCACGCCACTTAATTACTTGCTTTGCATGGCTTCCCTTACAAATATGTTTAGAATGCCGTTCATACATTCTCCTTTATGGCTCTTGGCTATTCCAAATGGCGGCATTTCACATCGATATAAATTTGTTTGGAGCCTGAAAACAAATGCATATGAGAAGTATTGTGACATGAATAGTCCATTGCTAGGCAGCGGCTCGCTAAAACACAAATCCGAGACGCGTGTGACACGGGGCATGAAAGCGAGAGTGGTCCACCCCTAGACAACGGTTCGGGAAGCTCTTCCCCGTTTCATAAGCATGGACATACCAGTGGATCAGTGTGCTATCTGTGCGGTACCAAAATTGTTTGGGATTTATGGGGCACTATATATATATGCTTATTAAAGCTTTCGAGCGAAAAAATACTTGATCATTAATGAAAATGCACGAATTTGTTTTTCTCGTGGATTTGTTGATTAAATCACAAGACATATTAGTTAATTATAAAACAGCTTTTTATTTGAACGCAATATACAGGGTGATGCACAGACAAGTACCTCATGCTCTGTAATGGCACGGACCCATGAAATCTGGATAATCGTCTTTTGTCCGATCTCACTACTTAGCCTTGCTATTATTGTTCGCACAGTTAATTAGTTATTAGTGTTGTGACATCGTACGTTAATGGTTTGTAATTATAACGGGAGTGGGATTTGTTTTAATCACGGTGTCTGCTTTTGATCAAGATTTATTCTAATTGCGTGTTATGAGCTTACACGAAACAATGACAGATGTGGCATCAGATTCGCAGCGGCTTGTAACGAAGCCGCATTCACATACACTCTACAGGGTTTATCATAATCAGATATTCGGTGTACACTTGCGGGAAACTTGCATATGCAGACATTTTCCCTTGTCAGTTGGACGGTTTTCCCTGCTGATTCTTGGGCAGTTCCTTTCCGATAGCTCAGTGCGCCAGTGCGAGTTGTGTTAGATTACAATTGCAAACCTGCCAATAGAGATGACATGTGACCATCGGACTGAAAAGTGAAGTGAAAGAAGGACGGTTGAAGAGCACTATCTTCTGTGATATGAGGCCATGAAATCCGGTAGTCCACCGACGTTTCGGAGGAACGTAGTGCCTCAATGTTCAGGGTTCAAGGGTAAGCAATGCAAGTTCAGGCAAAACTCTTCGTGTCTCCTACTTGATTTACTTATTCCTCGGTAGTAAAGGTGGAGACAAGTATCTTCCGAAACGTCTACCACTCTACACGTCGTCACTTTCCGGAAGACAGTGCTACTCAAAACAAATGTATATGCAGTTCCTTATTAACATCGGAGTTTGGACGCGGAGACTTGAGAACGGATTACTTCGGAAGCTGGAGGAGAAATAATAAAGCCAAGAAGAAGGACGAGAAAAGCAAATTACAGAAGCGAGCAAGATATACAGGGTGTGCCAGTTACTGCCCAGATATGATGTCGGGCTACTTAGCTTTAAAATATGCTAGGAGGATGAGCTTGGTGGACGTATGCGAGTGATCAGAAATGCGTTCGAAATCGTGTTCGGAAAGAACGGGAGAAGGCATGCAGATGGGAGAATAATATTAAAATGTACCTCAAAGAAATGAATATGAAGATTTTGACTGGATTTATTCCGTTTCTTGATCACGAGGCTTACGGGACACAGTAGGAGGGCAGATCTGAAAGCCTTCTGTGATGCGGATTGCGAAACACCCTGTCCTCTAAATGTAATGTTGTGTTAGTAGAGTGATGTTATGTTGTGTAGTGTTGTTGTATTTAATGGCCTGTGTACAGTGTGGCTTTAAAGTAACATAATTGCTGTTGGAGGCTGCGTTTTGGGTGACGTCATATGTCAATGGAATTGAAGTAGGAGGGGTGTGAGGGACAAGCCACCCCCCCAATAACCCATAATGCTTCAAGTAAGCTATATATTGCGGGATGGATGAACCCTCACCCCATACTGTCTTCTCCTTTGTATGTTTTGACAGTTTATACGCGTGGCAGAATGTATATTAACAACAGTCAGCGCGCATCAGTAGACCTTCGACGTTTCGTCGCAGAAAGGAAATATATCGGATCCGTGTTCCCTTTCCTGTTAATGGAAATGAACAAAACATGGCTCTGGGAGCGGATTGTGCATCGCAGAAACACTCAGAATCACGTTTTTTATTTTGAAAAAAAAAATAAATGTATATATAAAAAGACCTAGGCAGTGCCCATCCGGCCCTTTGTAGGACATTTTATAAACATCTTATTTTGTCATAGCGGTCACCCCGCGATTTTTGAATATGTCTCTTAACTCTAAGAATGTACTATTAATTTTTTGTACATATACACCTTTTTATTTTTTAAATAAATTTCGCAGTTTTGTGTATAAGTAACAGACGCCTTGCACAAATCTTCCTCTAGCCTTAAGAGCTCTGTAACTGACTTTGGGAATTCAGTTTTGCTGTTCTCACACAAAATGTCCGCGTACCGTTTACAGTCCCAGAAGATATGTTCCTCCGTTTGCAGCCCATCACCACGTTCGCATTCGGCCGTGCTCACAACGTTAAATCTGTTTAGGCTTGCTTTAAGCCTGGAGTGGCCTGCTCTCATGCGGCTTATTGACACGAAGGCACGACGGTTCTTTTTTATCTTGCGAAACCACGGAGACGAGCCACTCCTGTTGAAGCTTGTATTGACATCTGTCGGAAGATTAACTATTACAACAGGAATATCTTGGTATACGTAAATCAACATACGGCGGCAAATATTGTTATTTTTAAACTTAAAGAAACGGCTCTCTGACAGGCCTACAGCAAATTATGTTATGAATAGTTTCAGTGATATAGAATCATTTCAGTCGGTATTGTCAAAAGGCTGCGGTCTGGAGGACTGGAAACGGGATTCGATTCCCGGCAGGGCCAAGAGATTACTCTGCAGCGTCCAAATCTGGCCTGGGCCCTATCAACCTCGTATCCAATAGGCACTGAGGGCTCTTTCCCCGGGGCATGAAGCTCACCACTAACCATCAGGTACTGAGTTAACGATCGGTGGAGTTACACCTCCACGCGCTCTGACGCACTCGTGGCTTGGCGCTTAATCAAGCACTGAGACGGTTTACATCTTGCAACTTTGTGAAGGAGAGTAAAGCAATCCGTGTATCAATTTTTTGCAAGATTTGAGGCTCTTCCGGCAGTGAGGAACGTGATTACACTCTGCTGGGATGTGACGCCGTCTAGTCTGGTAGTTACGAACGTCTCGGAGGAACCTGCTGTCTCAATCACTTACGATAGAAGGTGGATACATGATGTTGCTCCGAAACGTCGGTATCTCTTCACGGAACCACATGCTGTCACGACCCAGAAGTTAGTTTCCCAGAAGCAGTTATCACCCTCGATGTCAAGTGCATTGCTGTTCAAGTTTCATTAGCGTGTGCGCATGTGCAGCGAGACACAAGAGCACTAGGGCTGCATGACCCTTCGTGTCCAGCAAAGTGATGGATCGTCACTTGTCTGTCAACTGCCGCCCGTTCGCGCCATGTTTATGGTGTGAATGTCATGGGGACATGTAATTATTTTGTTCCTGCGGTTGTTCAATCCATTGAATTGAGCGCAGCGATGGAGGGGCCTGGCTTTGTTCAGAACTGAGTTTTAATTTCGATAATTCATAGTAGTCTTTAGAGGAACATGACTTGAGGGAGGTTAGGTTACAGTGGGGGCCTCAAGTGAACCTGGAAATGAACGAAGAGTATAATCGCCTGCTATGTGACACCTTTTAGTCTGGTACAAATTCACCGACGTTTTGTACGAACGTACTTCTTCCATCTTCATGGTCGAAGAGTAAGCCACGCGGGCAAACGACAAGCATATTTCGGCTAAACCCTGCCAGACTTCACGGCATCACTTCCCAGAAAATAGTACCCATCCCAGTTACCACGGTTAGGACCTCAAGTCCCACAAGTCAGTGCGCCTTCGGGTTTCATAAATGGCGCGTAATTTCTTCTCTAGCTAGCAACTGTCAGCTTCCCAAGACGGACTGTGCTGCATAAAGTTACATAAAGTCCACCCGCTCTACGAACCAGATTACGCTATCCCATGGCTAGCCAACACTACGGAACAGAAGTTCTGCGTGGTTGACATTTTCACAGGGGCGTGAATACTGGGAATTATTAACAATAAGTTCTGGGAAGAACTGATCGCCTACATTGATACGACACGGATCGCATAGAAAACGACGGCTCTAACACTTCTTTTTTTCGACGGGAACTTGTCTACCGAGCCGTTGCGTAGCAACGATACGCGGGGATGCACATACAGAGAGACTGATGGGAAGGATTTATGAAGTATGCCGTTGGGATTGGCTCAGTAGCCATGATGTACATACCGAGTTTCATAAAGACTGATTCAGGCATTCGAAAGTTAATAAGGGGGATATACAGACGCACAGACAGCACGGAGATCGCATAGAATCTTATCAACTTCCTAGTGGTCACTAAGTGTCTGCTTTACACGTGGAGGATGACGAAGCGAGTTCATAAATTGGATGGAATATACCCGTCCTGTGTAGTTAAAGGAGACATATCTGTGCCTAATTACACGCCACGCTTATGAGACGTGTGGAGCGAAATGGTGCGATAGCTCCATGCTTTCTTAATCTTTGAGGTGAGTTGTCAGCTTCACCCACACGGAATATCTGTGGATTTATTAAAGAAACAGTAATTTGGAATAATTTGTGAGTCTTTACAAATCCCTTTTAGTCATGAATTCCCGTCTCCTGTCCTGAGAAGCTCAATTTCACGGCCCACCCCACTTAACAGTTCCAGTCCACGTCCCCTGTATATACTCGCTTCTTTCAAATTGCGGTTACGAGGAATTCTGATCACTTCTTGTGAGATGTGTGTAAAGGAGGAACGTTCCTCTCTTCTGGGATGTGGCGCCTTGTAGATCTTGTGTGAACCGACGTTTCGGAGGAACGTATCACCTCAGTCTTCAGGATATAAAAAGTGCGCGAGGGAGGAACCAACGTGAGCAGGTGACTGCAGACTGAGTATGCTGGTTCCTTGCTCGCGGGGTTTTCTATCCTGAATATACAGTCGATACGTTCCTCCGAAACGTCGGTTCACACAAGATCTACACGGCTCCACATCCCAGAAGACGACATCCTTCATACTAACCGCCGTGAATATTCCCGCGACTGTCCACTGGACTGACGTCAAAGCCGCAGCATTCACGGGCCACGTGAGACAAAATAAGACGTGCATCCATGTACGGAAGTGGAGTCGATCCACTAATCTGTGCATCTGACCGGTGTACCACACAGCGCACCTTACATCACTCGGCCTTCGAGATTGTCTAGACTCATTTGTGGATGTCATTCTGTTCGTTATTACATTTTATACCTGCAGCGTTAAATTTGCATCACCCTGTACGTAGGGCAATGCGCTAATGATATAAATTAACCTTCTTTGCATTCGCAACCAGTTTTGGAGACTACAGAACAGGGGCGTTTATCCCTTTTCTGTTGAAGGTAATTGCGGGGGATCCCACCCCTTTTTCAGCAATAAATCGAGTATAAAATGCATTACTCACGCCCCAGAATTCGGAGCAAGCACCGCCATGGCGCCCTTCTGAGGAATTGTTGGCCGGGAAATATATTGCCACGGCTTGTAATTAAAATGTCAACAAAATTCCACGCCTGTTGGGGGATGTCCCCCGTTACCGCCTTTGTATTTGTCCGCCCTTTGTGTCAGCAGGGTGCTAAATATGAGCGTTCCCGAGACAGGAGATTTAGCCCTGAGGTGGAGAAAGGAAGACAGTGGTTTCTGAGCAGAGGGACGACTTTCCTGTGTAGGAAAGCGGAAAGAGTGCAGACAGAAAGAATGGGCGAAGGTTGGCGAAGGAGACCAAATTTGTGGAGCAGATTAATTCTTGAGAAGCTAATGTTTGCTTACTTAGTCAAGAAGTTACCAACATTTAATGGAACCCGAAGGTTCATTACCGTGTTCACAAGAGCCCTGCTACCGGTTCCCATCCCGAGCCAGATGAATCCAACCCGCTCCACCCCATCCTATTTAAGATACGTATGGATGTATGTACGCCTCAGTTTTCTTGTTGGTTACCTTAAAGGTCGCGGGATCAATTGCCGATGAGGTTATTGGATTTTTTTTAATATACCTAATCCTCGCAGCCGCACTATGGCCCTGGGGTCGACTCAGCTTCTAACATAAATGAGTACCAAGAATGTTCTTGGGAGTAAAGGGCGGCCGGCGCGTAGGGCTGACAACCTTGCCGCCATCTGCAAGCCGATTGTCAAGAAAATGTGGGGGCCTCAACGTCTCACAACCTTATGGGTTTCCCACGGCCTGTTACGGGGATAGCTTTACCTTTACTTCTACTTTCCTTCAGGTTTTCCTCCCGGAAAATACGTAAATATTTCTCCCCCATGCGTGCTGTGCGGCCCGCCTATCTCGTCATTCATTTGATGATCATTATGACATTTGGTGAAGAGTGCAACTTATGGATCTCCTCGTTACGCAGTTTTCCCCAGTCTCCTGCACTCCTTTCCCGTTAGGCACAAATATTCACCTCGGCACCATCAGCCTAATTTCCTCGCTTAATGCGAGACCAGGTTTCACACCCGTACAGAACAACACAACAAGATTACAGCTTTGTGCGTTTCTAGACAGCGGACGAGAAGAGAGATTGTTCTAACTGAACGGTAGCGAGCATTACCCGAGTTCACCTGTTTCTCATTTCTTCGTACGCCACCAAACGTGAAGAACAAACGTGTAACGAAGTGGAAATAATAATAATAATAATGGGCAAAGTACGCGAAAGTTGTCACTGCAATTAATTAATCACCATGCTGTGGAGTCGTATGGTGAGTGGAGGTTTAGCTCCACGTATTCTTGACCTCGGCACGCGATGGAGCTGAGTGGTCAGCTACATGCCCTGTCCGCGCTTTACCTCCGGGGAAAGAGCCCCCGGTTCCCATTGGGTAGGAGGTTGGGTGGGCTCCGCAGCCGGTATGGACGACGTTGAGTAGAGCAGAAGAAAATCTTTTGGCTCTGCCGAAATTCGAGCCCCGGTCATGCAGCCTGTAGCTCGCCGTTATTCCGCTTCAACTGTTCACACTCGTCTGTAATGATCTGTACTATCTGTTATTAATGATTTGGTATTTCGCAGTGAGCTGTGTTCTGTTGAACACCCTGTTCATTACATTCGCCTAGTACTGATAAGGTTCCCAGCAGGAAGCAGTGAACACTTTTAGTTGTAATAAAGCGCTGTTGCCCCTCCCCTCCCCCCCTCCCCGCCCGTCCACCGTGCACGTCGCTCGACAAGTGTTTTTGCAGTGTTTGCTGTACCTTGTGTTTATCATGTTGGTATCAATGAACTGAAATAATATTTACTTCAGTTTCATTCACTGTACTTGCGCTTAAATTTAACATCAACAAACAATGGTCGTGGCTTTCAGTTCAAACGAATTGAGAGCACTCTGATGCGAAAACGAGGAATTACTCTAAACGGGGATACAAATGGACGCAGAGTGCTGCATGCAGCAGTGACCTAGCTACACGTAACGTTGGGCCATTTGTGAGGGAACTAAGGACTCCACTTCGTCAAAGTTTCCATTGACTGCAAAAAATGAACAGATAAGGTGGGATAGCTCAGTCGGTATAGCGACTGGCTAAGAGCTGGGTGGCCGAGGAGTGAAAGTTCGAATTCCAGTAGGGACAGGATTTTTCTCCTCCTATCGAATGTGTGCTGGGGATGTTTTCCCCAGCGGTAAACCGGCCGGGGCTTGAAGCTGACCACTCGCCTCCAGCAATTGCCGAGGTCAAGAAAACATGGATCTATACTTCCACTCCACCAGACGTCTTCATGGCGTAGTGCTTAATTAGTTAAGCACAGAACAACTTTACCCATTTACCTTTTGAAGAAGCTCTTCTAAATGCGCATTTCTGATGAAAGGGACGACAGCTGACGACAGGGAAAGATAAGTGCCTTCTGTAAAGGGGCGCGCGCTGATCTGGCGGCGCTCTGTGTTACTTGTAAACAGATTGTCTTTGCTTCCCTTCTTCAACTTTTCTTTCACTTTGTGTTCCCCCTCGTCTTCATTTTACATGTTGTGCATCTCTTCCTTATGTTCTCCCCCTCTCTCTTGTGGTACTCGTCTTCTTCATTTCGCGTTTTCCCATTTTTATCCATCTCCTTTCAAATTCTTTGTAAATACAGAAAATAAAACGGACATTTAACTATTAGTCCTATTAAGCACAGTGGTAACTACTCGTATATGTACCATCTGCTTTAACATTAAAAATAAGTCAATATTTAGTGCCCACAGAGTGTATCTGTGTGTTCCGTATGGTTCTCACAGTAAACAGCAACTGTTTCCCTGAACAGCATTAACCGGTTTGGCTTTGTAGTGGTGACGTAATGTTTCCTGTGAGGTACGGACTAGTGTATATATATATTTGGGTGCCAGCTTCTGTCTTTCGCCGCGTAACCACAGACCAACTCACCTCCGATCTTGTTACCGCCTTCACTTCCTAACACTTTACCCTGTTCAGCCTACTTCGGCCTTCAGAGTAGGACATTTTCTTTCACTTTCTTCCTATAAAAATGTAGTTCCCCTGACTGCGCCATATCTAAAACGTTTTTTACGTTGCGTCATCACCAGAACATTGTCAAAAATCTTTACGTCATCATTAGAAAGTTAGTATATTCTATTTCCAAGTTACGACGGGAAACCAAACCGCTGAACACATAGGTAAGGTTGCCTGCGCTAGACGTGACGTAGTGAGGCAGTACTTTTCTCTTCTCCTCAGGCAACTCGACCTGTGTGTCCCCCGTTGCGCTCCTGGCCACCGTATCGCTATGTAAGGTGCGTGTTGCGTAGGAATAATCTCGTTACCAGGCAACCCCCGGAAACCGCTAAACAAAACAAACGAGACCGCGGCCCGCTGCTGTTGCTTCCTAATTTATCTTAACTTCGCAAGAGGTTTCGGAACGGCGTTCCATTCTAATTAACAGCTTCGGGCTCGTGATTCGTCTGTATTCTGTATTAAAGGGGAATTTCGTGTATCGTTTCTGGAGGTAGCCTCTCTGATTGGCCGGACTGCGTGCTAGGGTTCGCAGCGCACGGGTGAGAAGTACGGTATAGGAACAGCTTGCAGTGGGCACCGGCATTTCGGACGAACCAGTATTTTAGTCAGACCAGAAACATCAGGAAGAAGGCTCCAATTTTCTCTCATTATTACCATCTCCTTTCTTGTTTATTTTATCACGCTTCTTCTGCTCAGTTATCTTTTCCTCTTGTTCCTTAATCTCTTGTTGGAGTCCTAGCCCCCTTCCCGTTCCCATATTCACCGTTTTTCCCTTAACCTTGCACTCTTCTCCATTATAGTCCCCTGATCAGTTATCTCTCTTCCCGTGACGCTTCTCTTCCTTCCCTTCTTCTCTCCTATTTCGCTCCTTCCTTATCTCCTGTTTCTTCCCTTCTCTCACCTTCCTTCCCATCTGCCTTCTCCTGTTGCTTCCCTTCTTTCTTATCTTATGTTCCTTACCTTCTCCCTTCTCCCCTGTTTCTTTTTCTTTCTTCCTTCATTCTTATCCTTATCTTCCCTTCTTTTTTAATACACCGATTCCCACAGCTCTACCCTCTGGCCTGTCCATTTTCCGTTGACTAGTCCCGTCCAAGGATTGCGCCCACTTTCGAGGGCCTGTGTAACATTTCGTAATAAATTACCCCATTTTCTTACGGTCCGAGGTATGCAGTTCACGCGTAACCACTCTCAGTTGGAGAAGCACCCCTTTTCGGCTGTCCGTCGCTGCTTATTCGGATACACAGACAGCTACCCTCAATATGTGGAGGCCGTCTCCTCCAGCCTCAACCTGAGGACGTGCCATGCCGTGGTGACAAGGGACACACTTAACGTGGAGAGCATTGTCTGCAATTGTTGGGACACACAGACTGCTTACTTTCATCTGATGCTGCCCACGAGGTACCAGTCGTGACGGATCCATACAAGTACAGATACGCTTTGGCGCAGGCGCGGTTATGCATTGAATTAAGCGACCAACAGTAAGCTTGCGTTCAGATATACTGTACCCGCTGTTCTAGCGTGAGTGATTTTTGAGAAACCCGACAGAGCAGGTGTCTCCAGCCTCACCCGAGGACGGAAACAGATCCAGTCTCCAAAATCCCAGCAATTCCGAATGTTATGCACCTGCAGAATCTACTGAGCTTCAGTTGTATAATTTACAGGTGTGACGCCATTGTGAGTAACCGTGGCAACAGTGCGCCAGCTCCGTGTTGTGGACGCGTCACTCACACCTAGTTCCTAACTTCAAACACAGAATGGGCTGTCATCGTTCTAATGGCTTTTGTTTAGTCAGACGCAGCTGTCTCGAGTTTTGAAGTGATTTGTGGGCGAATAAAGACAACTGCGCGCGCATAAAGTAGCCGCGTGTAAGAGAAATGTATGTACCGTTCTTGAAGCCGGTAGAATTTATGTAAACGTGCGACGCAGAGAGAGGCTAGAATGAATAGTAGACGGCAAATGAAGGGGAACGGCGTTAGAGAAGTGAGAGACACTATTGTTCGGGGGGGGGGAGCCTGGTTTGGTAAGAGAATCTCCACGCTTTGCCCTTCCGATAGAGACGATATGAAAGCGGGGGCGTCGGAATTGCTACGAACAGTGGCTTGAGACAGGCCGCGGGGGCTTCCAAACCAAGGGCTGTACATTTTGACGAATTTAATATTGGGGAGGGGGTTGCACGAGAAGCTAACAGTAGCAACTTGGAGCTCGGGAACCAACTCGGTGTTCGCTTGAAGACAGAGTAAAACAAAGGAAGTTCGTGTCGAGACGGCCGGGCGCAGGTCTTTCAGGATACGCGCCGATTTCTAGCCATCGGTCCGACAAACCGGAGCCGTTTCCCCGTGAGTTTGCTGTTGAGAAACCCAGAGACATTATGAAACTTTGTATTGTTGCCAATTTGTAAGGTAACCATGGCTGTTAAAACGATGTCTTTTGTTGTGATTCCACTTTAATATTCATTTTCTATCCTATGCTACATACCCGGAGGTCGCGAGTTTGATTCCCCATGAAATTATTGGATTTTTCAATTGAACTAATCCTTCCAGCCGCACTATGGCCCTGGGGTAGACTCAGCCTCTAACAGAAATGAGAACCAGGAATCTTCTTGGGGATAAAGGGCGCCCGGAGCGTAAGACTGACAACCTCACCGCCATCTTTGAGCCGATTGTCTAGAAGAAAATGTGGGAGCCTCGACGTCTCACAGCTCTATGGGCCTCCACGGCCTGTTACAGGGATACCTTTACCCTTTTTATAATGGACGTTGTGTAGTGTGGTTATTGGCAGTCGTAATGTCAACGACAAAAATATATAGCCCTCGTATTAATATTTGTTGCCGCACATTGAAGACCTGAAGTGTTTCATTTTGTTCCCACGTGTCTGCCCTGCAGAACTAACACGCTGTAACAGTCCTCTTCCCGCAATACACTGCGCGTACAGAGTCAGAGTAACAGTTACTTAACACTGGCGGTTTACCGCCAATCAGTTCGTCTTGGCGACAAGCCCCTTGAGACTCACGACCAGCGTCTTTTTTTTTTTCAACTGAACCTTGCGGTCTTAGTCCTTATATAACATCCTATCTGACGAGAGGACGGGTCTGTTGTATACAGTTGCTGCTGGCCCTCACCAGCGCAGTCAGTCTCAGGTCTGAGTCCCGCGGGACCCATGACCATATTTTGCTGTCTCAGATTAGAGATTCCCCCAACCTGGAGGGCCAGGTCCCCGTATTTATATCCCCCAGAGACAGGGTGGCCCCGGCCTCCTATGACTCGCGAGGTTACGGTGGAGGTATTCACGGCCCCTACGCTTGCAGTTGTCATGACGTCATTATTTTTCCAGAGACGGACAGAATATGCGTAGAAACTATTCATGTTTATTTTGCTTTGCTTCCATGGCGACAATAAAGGATAAATTATTGAAACAGTTGACGCAGGAGTTAGGTAATCTGAAGGGACCATACAGTCATTAGGGGCCCAAGTGAACCAGAGCCCGTCCTCCTGTCATAGTTGGTTTTGTCTGAGAGGCCGATGGCATGAGGCCTGTCTCTGTGACCATTGTCCGCGCTCCTTCGTCCCGTGCATGCCATGGTTCTCTGAACCCACGGTAGATGGCAGCAGGAGAACAGAGCAGAAGCATTGAGGGATGGTAGTAATAATAATAATAATAATAATACGAGAAAGAGAAGAGAGAGAACAAGAAGTGTTTCTGGTACTCCGCTCTTTTGTTTGCGCTCGTAACGCGGTCTGGTGGCAGGACTGGGCACTTGGAAGACAGATGAGTGTTATCGCCCGGATGGAAAGTAAACGCGGCCAGTTACAGAGGACTGAAAGCCATGTTTGTTTGTCTTTGGGTTATATCTATTTCCGCCGCGTTCCTGAAAGTATCTGCTTCCTTTCTCACTACTTTTATCTAATAATCTTTTCCTTGTGCTTGGGTGCCTCCTGGTAACTTAATTATTCGGCAGTGGTGACTGTGTGTACAGTCTGCTTCATAAAAATGTTCCTTTTCGTTCACTGAATATATTGATATGTTCATATCATTCTCACACTAAACAGACTATCACCATGCAAAGCGTTAACCGGTCCGTACTTCATAACAAAGGACAGTTTCCTGTGAGGTACGGTCCCAGTTTGTAGAAATGCCGGTACGGGCGATAGTTTATATGTCGTTTCCAAGTCATGTGTTTTAACACTTCCGGGGATAAACTGTGGTTGAAACATTTTTCAAGTTGCATCATTGCCAGGTAGTGATGCAAATCGCTACATCATCATAAGAAGGTTACTAGATTCTGCTCTAAATATACTGTGGCATGTAGACCCGTTGCTAGGCGACGACCACGAACTTAAGCAGGTGTACGACAGCCGATGTTAAGTAATGGCCTGTAAAGCTCAGAGGAATGGTGATTTATACGCGGTTTGAGCCGATGGCTGTGCACGCAACAAAGGAATACATCATGTCACCGCCAAGCAACAATTGCACTACAGGAGGTGAAAGGTGATTTCTACGTGTGCCGTGTCGAGATGTTATAAGTAGGACAGTTACAATCCAAACTCCGTGTGGAGGCGGGGTCGAATATATGCACCGTGACCCTGGGAGTAGTAGGAGGCGACGAAAAGGGAAATCTCAAATCTGAGGCAGTGAAATATGGTCGCGAGCACCAAGNGATATAAATATAGGGACATGGCCCTCCAGCTTGAGGGAGTCTCTGAGACAGTAAAATGTGGTCATGAGTCCCGCGGGACTAGGACCTGAGAATGACTGCACTGGCGAGTACCTGCAGCAATTGTAAACGACAGACGAGAAGATGTTACATAAGGGTTATAACCGCAAGTGTTCAGTTGGAAAATAAAAAATTTGGTCTTGGGCCTCTAGGGGCTTGTCGCCAAGACGAACTAATTGGCGGTAAACCGCGAGTCGTAAAGTCACTCTGACGAAACCCTGTTAGTAGTCACAGTACATCACGTGACAGTGCTCGTCCGTGGGAACCAAAGCCGCCATGCCAGATATCTCGTCCATCACAGAGGACTGACTGCTTTTCCGTGACAACGCCTGTTCTGAGTATGAGGTACGCTCAAAGCTGTTTTACACAGTAATGAGAACTGTAGAATCCTCTGTTTGTGTTAAGCTAGAGACATCTCTAAAAGTCTGTGACGATGGTATATTCATACAAATATTATGTTCATATTTGGAGACAACGTTTCGGAGTCTGGATTCGGTTTCCGAAACTATGTTCTTGAATAAAAGCAGGTAAATTCAAAGCCATGGAGGCCCATATGGTTGTGAGATGTCGAGGCTGCCACATTTTCTAGACAATCGGCTCACAGATGGCGTTGAGGTCAGCCTTACGCGCCGGCCGCCCTTTACCCCAAGGAAGACTCCTGGTACTCATTTCTGTTAGAGGCTGAGTCGACCACATGGCCATAGTGCTGCTGGAAGGATTGGGTCAATTGAAGAAAGAATCCACATCATGAGGACTCGAATCCGCGACCTTTGTAGCATAGTACGTCAACAAACTTCACTACCGTGTTCCCCCTAAATAAAAGCAGGACGATGGAACATAATATTTGATCAAACAACATGTTTTCAACAAGACGCCTGCAGAGTAACGTTTCGATTACACGCATAACACCGAGGCCGGAGAAGTTGCCGCTACTGTGAGGCGTACTCCATGCCTTCATGTGCTCACCTGATAGATTTGACTGGAGTGTGGACATGACTCGACTGGTTGGTTAGAAAGCGAGAGACGAGGAATGGGCGTGCAATGAAGACTGCGGGCATCACGCGCTTTTCCGGATCGAAATATGAAAATGCTGTGCGCAGTTGAGCACACGTGGCATTTGGGAAGGCAGACGATTCACTGCATTATGACGTCAAAAAACCAGTAACACTTGTGAGCCTTCTGCCGCTGAATAAATTACAGCTTTTAAACAAAGGCTCTAGAGTAATATTTTTTATTTATTTTCGTGAGCACTGCTCATGTCATTACATTTCCATTTGTTTGTGTTCTGAGCGTTTTTGTCTCTTCAGTCTGCCATTTGCTTCACTAATCCGGATTATCCCCTCATTACTCCGGATTAGCGAGGTTTTACTGTACTTTCTTTTGGGAGGTTACTCCAGATAGACTGGTAATAGTTGACGGATGTTTCAGAGGAATGTACTGCCTTCATCTTCAGGGTTGAAGTTCTGCTAAACCATGCAATTGTCAAGAACGAAGTAGGAAGTTCAGTTAAGCTGAGCTGAGCTTGCCGTTCGCTTGTTTTTGCTTATCCACCGTGAAAATGGAGGCAGTGATTTATTTTGAAAAGTTGGGTAACATCTGCTGGCCTTCACGGCTTGTAGACATCGCTGTAGGAACCTCATATCCAATAACGAAGTTTACATTCTTGTGAGACCTGCCCCCGTGTAGTATGGTAGATTGTTAACTGGTTCCTCCATCATCAGGGAAAGACTTTTTGCTGGCAACGATAACACTGCCGTGAGAACGCCCGGTGTCGGTTGGAACCCTCAGCACTGCCCACAGGTTCTTGACAGTTTCCCCACCTCGGTATTAACATTAGTGACTCTTATGCGTTCATCTGCTTGTCCCCTTCTTGCGCGGAGCCGATGCTCACCTGCACATTGCGTGCTAGAATAGGCGCACGTCACGTGGTTACTCTCCTCGCTGGTGAGAGCTCTCCCTGTAACAGACCGTGGAGGCCCATAGGGTTGTGAGATGTCGAGGTTCGCACATATTGTCTAGACAATTGGCTCATAGGTGGCGGTAAGATTGTCAGCCTTACACACCAAGCTATCCCTGTAGCAGACCGTGGAGGCCCATAGGGTTGTGAGACGTCGAGGCTCCCACATTTTGTCTATAGACAGTCGGCTCACAGATGGCGGTGAGTTTGTCAGCCTTACGCTCCGGCCGTCCCTTACTCCCAGGAAGATTCCTGATACTCGTTTCTGTTAGAGGCTGGGGCTGATTGTTCTGTCTCTTTCTGTCAGTTTCTTGTCTCGTTTCCTCGCTAAGGCCGCAAGCCAACACTTACTGCGCAGACTCTACAGCCATTCTCCGTGTAGCAATTTTCCTTGCAGCACGCGAGAGAGAGATTTACTCTTTGGAAAAGCCTTGTGTCCGTATCCTCTTGTCTTGAGAGCAGGCAGACATGACACCGGGTGTTTTGACACGGCCTTCACTGTTCTGTTGGAAACGATAAGGTAAAGGTGGCCCTTTCTTTAACTAACTAAGCTTACGCCAGCAAGACGTATGGAGCAGTGGAAGTGCAGCTCTACCATTCTTGACCTCTGTAGTAGATTTGAGTGGTCATCTTCACGCCCTAGCCATTTTACCCTCAGGGAAATGCACAACTGGTACGCATTGGACTGTGACAATGGCACGAGACGCAGGTTGGGAGGTTGTGCTTGCAAAATGCAGTCTCATCGTTACTGATACAGGCGGTACATGTAGATTCCAGTTTGCCTTGGAAGGCTAAGCGTTGGGTGGGGTTGTGCAGTAGAATGCATCTGAACCGTGTCAGCTGTTACCGCTGTCAGTGCTACAGATACACGTCTGTGGCGCGGACGCCTCGCGCCGACAGTTCACGTGTTATATACTTGTAAGGCGCAGTAAACCCTCGCTAATTCCGATTAATATGGGGACGCTAGTCCGGAGGAAGCGATGATCGGGATTAATGAAACAAAAGATAGCCCTAAAAGACAAAAGAAAATAAGAAACAACAAATGGAAAATATAGTGATGGAGATAGTGCTGATGAAAATAAAAAATACCACTGAAATGCAGGGTCTCCTTCATCCAGCTAAAGCCAATCTTGGATATTTTCTTGCATGGTTTCAGTCTGTCCAGCTGCCCTCAGCACAGCCTGAAAGTCCTCTCGCTCATAAGTTTCACGTCTCTTACAGTATGCACTTAACTCTCCATTTTTCATGTTGCGACCCGGACTACCAGACATTCGGATTAACTGTAACCGAATTAGCGAAGGTTTAGTAAACTTCGTTTCATTAGAAAAATCTTGTCACTTTTTTTATATATGCAGTGGCTCCGGTGCCTGTTAATATTACAGTGGTTGCATTATCGCGTACCGGAAGCAAGTGGCTTTGCATAATTTCTAATTGCATTTCTCCACATAAATCATTCCTTTCAGTAGTAGCTACATCTGACAGACACGCGTAGACTTGAATCCAGGAAATGTACAAATTGGAGTGGGAACGGCGCTCTGCGCCTACGCTGTTTTCTCACACTTGTTTCTCTTCTGGTCGTCACACCCCGAGCACTGAATGCTGCGTCTTCATCGCGTGGACCCATGCATCGTTACATAATCTCTACAAAGTTAGCAGATTATGTTGTGCCATGTTAGCAGCCATTGCTAGGGAGCACCTCTGTGGAAACGCTGTTTCCCCGGCTACGAGAGAACACGCAATAATGGAAGTTTTCCGTGCGGTCCGTGCCGGGGCTATCTGGTCCTGAGCCTCAAAGGGCTTGACGCCAAGACGTACTGATTTGGCGTAAACTAGCAGTCGTAAAGTAACTTTGACTTTGACTTGTCGAGAGGTGCAGTTGTGAGAAGGTGGTAGCTGAAGCCGGGGAGACTTCAGGAATACAGAGGAAGGGAATGTCCACTACTGGGAGTCGCTACCAGGCAACGGCTAATGAAGACTTAGAAGGCTCTATGTGTGTTGTAGTTACAGTGATCATTGGACTGTGTAAGTTAGTGAGACTGTCGTAATTACTTCTAGTTACTATGTGTAACTGTTCAATAGATCAAATCACTCCGTCTGTAGTCAATCACGTGATGATATTTTCAACGTACGATAGAAACCATAATTATATAACCTGAGAACTCGTACAGCACACGTAATACGAGTATCTCAGTAGAGGGATGTGTTGCGAACCTCTCCTTTTTGATGATATTCTCACGTTGCACGGCTCACGTCATGTACTGAACTCACATCCCATCGCTCATATGACTCTTACAATGCAGCACACGTTGGCGTGACTTATGTACTGAACTCACATTCCATCGATCTCATATGACTCACGCAATGCGACACGTTGGCGTGACTCGTGCTGAACTCACATTCCATCGCTCATACGACTCACAATGCAGCACACGTTGGCGTGACTCATGTACTGAACTCACATTCCGGATCTCATATGACTCACGCAACGCAACACGTTGGCGTGACCCAAATGCTGCAGTTACTTTCCACTGTTTTCACGACTGCCACACGCGATACACGTACTGTCCTACTGTCCTCATGTGGCAGTAATTTTGCTTAACTTAAAGTCAGATATTTTGAAATGAGGGGGATAAAAGGAACCCCACCTTCAGTTTCTCAGACGGGCCCAGTAGCTCATCCAGCTTCCTAACCAGTAGGCACCAGACTACTCGCCGATGTTAATTCCTGGAGCTATACCTCTATTCCTCCATACGTCTTCATGGCATGGTGCTTGATTAATCTCAGGGATAATTTTATGTTGCTATTTATTCGTGTTTAGCCAGCTGAATTCGGAAGGGGGGCAGAAGGGAAGGAAACGGAATTTCGGAAGCACTGAACATGCGCACACGGCGTGCGTGGGGAAGTCTCGATAATTGAGGCCGGAACAGGCCGGCATGTGTTTATGAGACGCACGCACACAGACAAAACGTCTCTGTAGGATTATTCTGCCTTTCGAGAACACGTTCACGTCCCCCGTGGCCTTTGCTTTCGCGATGAGACACTTTCATTGACTTGTCAGTAAGGGTGATATTCTCATAGCATCAATATCAGAGTTAAGAGCTAGTGGGGACGCAGCGACCATCTGCGCCGGTACACAGGGTTGCGATTTGTTGCTCTTCTGTACGCATCTCGCCTTGTAGTCTGTATCACTGCTGACTGCACTGCCCTCTGGCGGGGTATACAGGTGCGCGTTCGATTGCGCAGAACAGCAGGTGATGTGGTTGCCCGACAGTCAGCTGGAAATCTCGTGTTACTTTGTATGAAGACTGAATGGTTGTGTTCGAAAGCTGAGACTGTACAGATTGGTATGGGAGATGTACTGATACCTGCGGAGGAGGCTCGTGCTGAAGGGAGATCACAGATTCGGGGCGTCCCAAACAAAATACTTGCACCGGGGAGAAGGAAAACCGACAAGATTAAGTCTGTATCGAGGAGCGTCACACTTCGTACGGTTCATGTGGCAGATTAACCGATACTTTGTTTATTTAACGACGGTTTCAGTAGCTCAGCTTGTAGACCTACAGCGCCTAATGGAAGTTGTTTAATGTACAATGTATTGTAAAGGGCACATTCTCGAGTTTTATTTGGGAGAACTCGTTCCAGTATGTCCCGAGGTATCGGCTATACTGGCTGAGGTTTCTCATGATTTTTCTCATACACTCCACGGAAATATAGTTGGATATTTCGATGAGTCCACGAACACTTCCTTTCAAGCTGTTTTACAATTTATGATTCGCTCAATACCAGATCAGTCCACACTGCCTTGTCTCGAGTCAGTAACTGAATAACCATATCCAGACTGCTACAGCGAAATGCATTTCATATTGGGTGTGCGTGCGCGCGCAGCGCGATACGCTTTTGCTTTAGGTACAATCCAGCTCTGTTGACAAAGGACCCCTAGTTCCACTGATACGGAAAGATATCAGCACTTACTGCTCTCATTACATCTGCCATCCGTGTCGTGGGAGAGACACAAGTCCAGGGTTGAAACGGCTTGAGCGTGAATCTGACCTCATATTTATTTAGTTTGTAATTCATCTAAATAAAGAAAGGTGAAGCCTCTATACTTAATTAAGCACTGCGCCATGAAGACGTGTGCGGAAGTGAAGGCATACCTTCACAGTTCTCTACCTCGGCACCTTCACCTTCACGCTCCGGCCGCTTAACCCCCCAGTTCGTCTACTTAATATATTGCAATCCAGTCCGTACCTCACAGGAAACATTACGTCTCCACTACAAAGCCCAACCGGTTAATGCTGTTTAGAGAAACAGTCGCTGTTTACTGTGAGAACCGTACGGAACACACAGATACACTCTGTGGGCAGAATGCAGAATATTCGGTATTAAAGTAGATGGTACATATAGTTACTGCGGTGATCTGAAAGACAAGGAATAAATGGGACATCCGCCCCTTCTTGTCTAGGCTTACCTTCTCACTTTTGCCGGAGACATTGCGCTTGTGAAACACACAGTAACACACAGACGAGGGACTGACATAACAAATGGGCTGCTCGCCCATCCGAGAGGGGCTCCAACCACTCTGCAGCTAGTTCTTACGTCACACTCTCAGACAATCGGAAAAACCCAGCGTCTCGACGCATTTGCAAGCGGAACGGACATACGGAACATCGCCTGGAGCTTAGGCTACTTAAGTAACGCGGTCGTGTTGGTGCCTGCCTGGCTCACGAGGGAACTTCTCACGCAGTAGCAGTAGTATCATGCACATAATGGTTCCTGCCGCACTGTGCCCCTGGGGTTTACACAGCCTCTAACAGAAATAAATACCAAGGGTACCCATTGCGTAGGAGGTTGGGTGGACCCCAGAGCCGCTCTGGACGACGTGGAGAAGAGACAATTCTTGCCCCTACCGGGACTCGAACCCCGACTCCTCGGTCGTCCAGCTCCTAGCCAGTGGCTCCATGTGTAGAGGTAGTGGACCCAAATACGTAATAAGTCTTTGTTCCGTGTACGGCTTTTGGAAGTTGTAGGTAATTGCTTAGCAAATATGTATTTTATGATGCAGTAAGATTTGAGGTTCCAGAGGCGTGTACGGAGTAATTAAACAACCGAACCTTCCACGGGGAACAGATATGCTGAAATTGTCGCAGGAGGGACGCCAGGTTAAGCAACACGGTGCAAGGTCTGAGTCGGATGGGTGGCTGCCCTAATGTAAATGTTATTGCCCACATCGACCCTGATGATGGAAACGTATATCTCCGAAGCATTGAACATTGACACGGCTTATCATCCGAGAAAAGTTTAGCACATAACGCTTACATTCCATGGATCTTATATATAGGAGCCGAGAATTGTCTACCGAACAAAAATCGAGTTCGTTTCCACGGTAACATAGTCAAGCTCAGTGGTACAGGTATATGAGGGAGCATGTGCAGTGTTTTTTTTTGCACCGATTTTCTTTTGTGAAACGTCATTACTTCCCCCACCCCCGCCCCTAGATTAACTGTTACGTTCCGTTCACCGAACTTCTGGAACAATAGGCCCAGTGCAGAGGGGGCAGTGCTTTTAAACGAGATATCTCGTCCGTATCGCGAAGAGGGTTGATTCAATCCGCGGTGTAGTTGGACCCAGGGTCACAGCGGAGTGGAAAGCCGTGTCAGTGAAGTACTGATTGTTGTGGAAGCCCGCTCTCCTGCTGCAGGGCTTATGGCGAAGCGAACAAGTGTAATTGAGCAGTTCCCAATGACGCTCGAGTAATTCCGTCCCCAGGTACGCAGTTGCGTAGCTGGTGACTGATGTACAGGGTGCCCCAGAATGTGTTGCTGCTTCTGAATGCTTACAATTGTCGACTGACTAAAACAGTATTTGTTTTTAAGCAAAATGACATAAGTGTCGGCACTTGTGAGTGTAGCGAGTGTCTTCCTGACGTTCAAATTGGAATGGAGTCATTTGTAGTTTCAACGGAAGAAACAGATTTACGTAAGAAATTAATAGAACTCTTTCTAATAAATCTTTAGCGGGGGATAATATTAATATAGATAATTTCGTATGAAATGCGTCAGAAGGAAACCTCTCATTGGGTCAGAGGATCTCCCGGAGGTGACTGTGAAGCGTGGGTTGTAAGGCGGTATAGTCCTGTTAGAGTACGATGTTTCGGAGCAACATATAGCCTCCATCTTCATGGTCGAAGAGCAAGCCAAGCAGGAAGCCAACTTGCAGAAGGTATCTCTGCTTCATATGTACTTCATGCAGGTTTCTTGGCTTATTCTTCGGCCCTGAAGATGGAGGCTACATGTTGCTCCTAAACATCGTTTTATTTTAAGCGGACTCCGTGTATGATTTATAAGCAAACTGTCATGCCGTACCGCAAAGTACTGGCGGAGCCTGAGCAAGACAGCGGAAGGCTGAGTGAAGAAAGTCGGGTGTCCCAGCCGAGTTTTGAACCGGTCATCTGAAGCGTTACCGCATGATCCAACTTTCTCGGTCCTTTCATATCTGAGTCCGCAAATGACCGAAGACGGAACAGACTTTCCTAACACCCTGTTCAGATTGAGGCAGAGCCGTGGGTTTGATGTGAATGTCGCCTGGCTGTACCGGCTGTCAGCTGTTTCATTTGGAACTCTCTTGTTGCAGACCTGCGCCCCTGACCGGACGCCGCGTTAACAAACAAGTGAGGATCTGAGAGCGACTCCACATCTCGCCGCAGGTAAGGAGAGCGCCATTTGCTACATCGAGCACATCGCCTGCTTTCAGATCTGGCCCTCCTCATGTCCTGCCCATATCCTCTGGATTTGGTAATAACCGGGTGTTCCACAAACTGGTTGCTCGCTCGCACTGGCAACAAGGAATTCACTTGTGGAAGTTTTTGATTCAGCTGTTTTCATGCATACATCTAAATTTACGGAAATGTTTATTAGTAATGAATCCTTAAATTGGCGGGACATGTAGCATGCATGGGAGAGTAGTCCATACAGAGTTTTGGTAGGATAATATGAAAGGGTCCCTAGGAGGGTCTAGGCATAGATGGGAGGGTGTGGACTCGATTCATCTGGCTCAGGATAGGGCCCAGTGGAGGGCTCTTGTGAACACGGTTATGAACCTTCAAGTTCCATGAAATGTTTCGGAATTTTTGTGAGTAGCTGAGCGACTGGAGCTCAACTACACGGAAGTAATTGTATCAGTTTTAGTAGTATCTGGGAGTGCCATTTTGTTTTGTCTGATGAGATTTGAGGTTCTGACAGCGGCCATTACTGACCTTGCATTTTTTCTGGGGTATGACGCCGTATTGCTTGGTAGATACACGTAAAAGCTGCGGAGGAGCCTACTGTCACGTTCAGCGTAGAAGCGCGGACGTCACAGAGGCAGCAGTTGGGTCTGGGACTATGGAACCTAACTACAAGACTGCACTGTGTCACATAAGAGAAGGCCTTAATTCTGTTTTCCTATGTACTCACCGATGGGAACCAGATGGTTCATTGCCGTATTCACAAGAGCCCGCCACTGGTCCGTGACCTGAGCCGGATGGATCCCGTCCAATTTCTGTAAGATCCATTTTAGTATTATCCTCATACACACCCGTGTCTTCCGAGTGATCCTAGGTTGGAAGCAGAGGCTCGAGACAGGACCCGCGGAATTTTGATTTTCTGCATTAACGATGAACTACGTAATTTGTATAGGTAATTCATTGCCGTTTTCGGGGGGGGGGTTTAGTTTTGATGAACTTAAATCAGTGGGGTTGCATGAGATGCACTCAGTAGCAACTTTGAACCTGGGAGCCACGTTAATTTAGTACGACGGACCTTATAGAGAACAACAGAAGATATTATGAAATTCCAATATGTACGGTAGCCACGGCTGTTAAAGCGACGTGCGGGTGTTGCCGTAACTACAGTGGGCCCTAGTCGAGTGTTGCTTCTTCTCCGAAGCCTCCGCCCTTGCGTCCCGCGCTCCGTCTTGAGGGACAAGGAACTTGCATTCTGTTCCAGCANCTGCTTCTTCTCCGAAGCCTCCGCGCTCCGTCTTGAGGGACAAGGAACTTGCATTCTGTTCCAGCAGCGGCAAGAGCCTTCTCTCTCCCAGTGGGTAAAGCGGCCGGGACATGAAGCTGTCCACTCACCCGCTGGTGTAGTGGCAGTCAGCGGAACAAAGTGACTTAATGACCGTGACAGTCTGCTCCAACATGTAGGGGCGTACGGCCAAATGTTGACACGTGGTAACTGATGAACCTTTATTTCACGACACCTCTCCCGTTCGGCGTGAGCAGTGGTGCGATGAATTGGAGATGATGTGTAAGAAGTGGTCGTGGCCTGCATTAAGATGTAGTGGGACTGAGGAAAACCATTAACGTCAATGGTGATGATAGAGGGCTCCTGGGGACGATATGCAGCATGCCCTACAGCAAACCGCTAGCGGTTGTAATGTCTCATTTTTTCCCTCTGCTCAGTTTGCGCTGCGGTGTAAGATCTTAATTAGGACATTTTCCTTGGCAATTGCTTGCGGTTTTCGTGTGCGTTGCCCCGATAACTGCGTGTCCCTGAACTCCATTACACTTCTACGGTGGAAACGAACTCCCAAAGGCAGGGTTCGTACTTCGTCTGGATCTGCGTGTTCGCCCCCGAGGACATCTTATAAAACATGGTAACTGTTCCAACAGGGTGTACAATGAAGTAGGAACCATCTTATTTCCATGAGTCGCTAGGCAAACCCTTAAGACTGTCGCCTTCTGGGTTATGACACCGTGCAACTTGGGCGAGAACCGACATTTTGGAGGAACTGCTGTATCCATCTTCAGAGTTGAAGTAAGTAGGTTCGGGAACGGGCTTGGTTACGTAAGTAAGGTGGTCATGAACACCAGTGAAGGGTGTAAATAAAGGCACGCTGTTCAATCGCCGCATGCGGGGAAGTGAGTAGCAAGGAGTAACGACCCTTTCCAGGGGTCCGATGTTGTCTCCTGGAGGAAAAGAGGAATTGTGCACAAAATGGCGGTGGACAGGGTTGCTCCTCCCAAGAGGATGGAAATGTGGACTTGAGGATTGCAATACAAGGCACCTTTCACGGCCCAGACAATTGGGAAGTGGGGAAGCATACCTTCCCGGCCTCGAGGACTGTCCTGTCCTTTAAGAGGAATTTCGTTTCAGTGGGGCGGATAAGAGAGCTACAGGGTCTGCCCAGGGGGTACCCGTGCCCCCTCCTCACATGTTTGGGGGCACGGAGGGGCCAGTGACTGAGCAAGGGACGTGGAGACTCGGAACCAGCCACGAACTGAGGATGTCGGCATGAGATCTCTGATCTGCTAAGCAGATGCTGAATCAAGGATGATGCGTGTTTGCGGCAAGTCATTGGAGTGGGTCAGACAGGAGTGGCTGGGATCTGTCTTAAAAACAAGCCAGAAGGAATAAGGAAAGTGGGAAAGCCCAGGTTGGTATGGCGGAAAGATGTAGAGAATGATTTGCAGGAGCTGAAAGTGAGGATTACAGATACTATTTTTATTATATTCCTGTGAACAGGAGGATATATCCAGCAGGTGGATTTTTTTTTTCTGTCTAGGACGACGTTTTTAGTTGCAGTTTTTCTGTCATGTACTTAGCGTGGGGCGGACTGTATCGCACGCGTTGTGTGCATTTCAGGCAGAAGCGTAATCAGTTGGGTCCAGTCGACAGAGCCTGTCCCTATCTCCGGACACCAGCACCAATACAAGATAGCATACACAGCAATGGCCATCAGCGCGAGTTAAGACAAACATCGCAACAAGAGGCTTTGCATCTACGGCCGGAGTGCACAAAATCAGGGTGCTACAGAACAGAAGCCCAGTCTCCGAAATATTTTTTTTAATCAGAAGCAGGACTTTGGATAATGTCCAAAAGTCAATAATTGTATTAACCCTTTAAAGATTGTACTTCTTCTAAACATTATACATATAAATACAGTCCGTACCTCACAGGAAACACATTACGTCACCGCTACAAAGCCCAACCGGCTAATGCTGTTTAGGGAAACAGTCGCTGTTTACCGTGAGAACCATACGGAACACACAGATACACTCTGTGGGCAGAATGCAGAGTTTTAATGTGTTAAATTGGGTGGTGCATATTTTTACCACTGGGCTTTAAAGGGTTTATAATACCATCATCACAAACTTTAGATCGTGTTTATAGTAAGTTAACAGTGCAGTTATATTGTTGAGGTTTACGTGAGTGCGTGCACTGCAAATGCACCGAAATAGAAGTGTGTAGAGATACCTTCAGAAACTAATAGTTGCTCAGCTGGTTACGAAAGTTCCTGCATTTTATAGAGCTTCAAGGTTCATTAGTGGGTGCAGAAGAGCCTGCCCGTCATAGGTACATATCCTGAGCCAGATGAACCCAGTCCATGTACACTTAGGTCTCCCAGTAGATGTCGCCGCCTCAGATGTTCCAGCCCCAAATTTATACCCATTTCTGACCTGTCCCATTCGTTCTGTATGTCCCGCCCATCTCACGTCTATTGATTTGAGCTTCCTAATAATATATGGCGATGAGTATAAATTATGCAGCTCATCGCCCTGCCTGTGCAGCTCTCTTCAACTTCCTGTCATTTCCTCTCCCTCAATGCCCTCAGTCTGTGCTTGATGAGAGATTCGCATGAGCGCCGTGTGCTGCTGGCAACTGCTCCTACACATCTGCGATGCTTGTAGTACGAGCGAAACCTGCAGGGGCCAGCGTTATCCAGGCTTGAATAACGGTGTCTGTCTCGGCGTTCCGTCCACACAGAAGAGTCCAGTTCTGATAAAGTTCATACTCGCAGTTACAGAGTTACGTTATGTCTGTTAGAATGGATGGATGCACTGTGTACAGAACGGTCATTGCTTTAGAATGTGGTGCATATGATCATCAGTGTATTTTAGAGGAAGAAAGGTGTTGCAGGAGAAAACATCACTGTTGTGTGGCGTTGCCACGACGTTGTGATGAACGTTTGAAGCACGGAAGTTGCAGAGAGACAGAATGAGTCATACTGCACTTAGGGGGGGGGGCAGAATATTCCAGCTTTACAGGTTTCCAGGCAGCACCTGATTGTCCTGCGAGAAAAGGTAGATTCGAGACAGGGTAAAGCGTTCGGAAGTGTAGTAGAGTGTAGCCACTGTGGGTGTCGTGAAGTTCAGTCCGTGAGGATTTTGTTAATGTTAGCGCAAGTGGTACATATAGTAACCACTGTGCTTCAGCCACGCAACACTGAGTTTATGCCTGTAACAGAACTGACATGACCGTGGGAAATGGCAAACACGTGGCAGAATACCCAGGGGCTCTGCAGGATTACTGTTATCTGATGTTATTCCTACCCCTCGTTTGCGTGTAACAGTTCTCAGAGGAACACATTTCTTGAGCGTGCTGTTCCCGCCAGACGGCAGGTATGCATGGCAATTAAGCGCACAATTCCTTGTCGCTCCCATGCAGATGAACACATTAAGAAATTAAGCTATGAATTTAATCAGATTGGATTTCGAAATTACCTCCATTACTGCTACTTGAAAGTGTTGTAGGGCGCGTTGGGGTGAAGATCTGGCGGTCCCGAGTTCGATTTCCATCACTACTACTCTTACCATATATACCCAGTCGGTTCGAATCTTCCCCCGGACATAGGCTGTTTTATGGCCTTCCTCGGCCTTCAGGCAGCTGCTGGGATAGTGCTTGAAGTGACGTCACCAGCGCTCTCTTTCACATATTTTTGACTTCGTTGCTGAAAACCGTAATGCTACCCGACCTGAGTAGCTTGCGCTACAGAGAGCGACGTTATAAGAACTACAGAAGGATCTGCTTGTCAGCGCATTTGTAAACAGATAATATGCTGCGTGATGATGGGTTTTGCGGCCGTAGAGATTTGTATTGGGGGGTTACGGGTTACGAACTGCCTTCACAGTCTCTGTCGTTTGCCCAGCAACCGTGCTTCACCGTGTCTGTCGGCTCATCTGATTAATTGAGCGGTAACGCTCTTTAACTTGGGTTTCTGAGGCGCTTGGTTCAAATCTCGACCAGTACGCCAGCCGTCCTGATTGTGCTTGTAAGATTTGAGATTGTCACGGAGGTGACTATGAAGAAAGCAGTCTTTTGGGATGTGGCGTCGTGTAGATATTGTGTTAACCGACGTTTCGGAGTAACGTATCGTCTCCATTTTCAGGGTAGAAGACAAAAAGTAATCCGCGAGCGAACCAGCGTGAGCAGGTTCAACAGACTGTCCCACCTGATTGAGGGTCCCCGTTGGATTTTCCATTTTCTCCAGGCAAATATGACGAACACAACCTCCTCCTTCAAATTCCTTTCAAATTTATTGTTCCACACTCGTGAATCGCGATAGCTCAGTATAGCGACTAGGCGGCCGGGAATCGAGTCCCTGTGGGGACAAGAGTTTTCTATATTCCGCAGCGTCGAGACCGCCTCTGGTGCTCACACTGGGCACCAGGGGATATTTTCCCGGGAGGAAAAGCCGCCGGGGCGTGAAGCTGACCCCTCACCTCCATATAGTTCCGAAGTCAAGAATAGTGGAGCTATACCTCCACTTCCCAAGCACTAATTAATTAAGCACACGAATAAGTTGACATTTTTGCTTTCAGCAATCGTCGTACTGTTCGCCGCTGTGGAGTCTGAGCCTCTGAGAGCGTCGCGACGTAAGCACACGCGTATACAGACGTCTCTCATTGGCGTCCATCTCAACGAGCGGATGTCAAATGAAGGACGGTAATTTAGTATGAACAGTATCCTCTTCTGGGATATAACGTCTTGTAGTTTGTTAGAAGGCCATCGACGTTTCGGAGGAACATATGGCCCGCATTCAACGTTGGAGGTTAAGCCAACCAAGAAAGCGGGACGAAGCAAGCAGCACTGGCTTCATGCTTGGCATATTCTTCGGCCATGTAGATGGGACAAGCATGTCCCTCCGAAACGTCGACTGTCCTTTAACAGAATACATGCCGTTATATCTCAGGAGACAGATTTCCGCTGTGAGAATTTGAAATCATTAGATAATTTAATAATTTACTGAAAAAGATTTGAGATGAGGCGGCCGTGGTCTGTTTGAAGAAAGGCTCCAGCATTTGCTTTCAGAGGCTTAGTAAATCAACAGAAAAGAGCGATTGAAGATAGTCCGGACTGGAAATCGAACCCGGCACTTCCCAAATACAAGGTATTAATTTTTTTTAATTCGCATATTGGGGGGTGAAGTCTAGCTGGGTCCACTCGGCACTGCGGCCACTGATTGGCCTGTTGTACGTGCCCCTGTTGATTATGATAATGGAGAATTTGGTGGAATGAAGATTGGCAGGAGAAACCGAAGTACTCGGAGAAAACCCTCCACAGCGCCAGTTTGGCCACCTAATCCCACTTGACAAGACACGGCCTCGAACCCGGGCCGCCGCGGTGGGAAGCCACCGACTAACCATTTGAGCTCTGGCGCGGCCCGAATACAAGCGTTACACCACGAGCCAGCTGGATCAAGACACATGGTGTACATTTTCTCTATAATTCTATTTTGGCTGCTTATAATTGTGTTTCCGGAAGGATTTTTGTGCCTCGCTCGATGCTGAAAACGTTAATGTACATAAAATTGGATGTGAAACACATTCAAAGTAAAGAACTCGTTTCAAAGTCCCGTAACGAGGACGTCCTTCAGCTCTTGTACGCAGACAGGCATAGACAGCCACGCGGGGAGTCACTTAGGGGAGATTTAACTATCCCCTTTGTGTGTCAGAATTTTGAAAAGGGTAAATCAGGTCTCCTTCAGCTGAAACTAATGCTGTTACCTGCTCCACGTAGACGGCTGAGACCGTGATGTCATGCTTGCTGTAGTGCGCAGAGTTGCCATGGCAGCAGCTAGCACTCAGCACCTAACCTTCCGTGCTTTCTAGACCTGTCCGCCGTTAACAGAATGCGCAGTCGGTTTGGTCGAGTCCACCGACAGAGATAGGGGCTGTACCGGGCGCATGCGTAGTAACAGGGCCATACTTATTTTGAGTCATTCTCCCTCCCACAGTATAACTGCAACCACTGTCCCGCAATGCCTTGCCATTTTTTATTATTTTTTTATTGCTAGTGGGGTGGGACTAAGTCCCTTGTACTGCGGCCACTTCTGGCCTATTGTACCAGCCCCAGATGATAGGTGAGGGTGATTGTGGAGCAATTGGTGGAGTGAAGATTGGAAGGGGAAACCGAAGTACTCGGAGAAAACCTTCCCCAGCGCCACTTTGTCCACCACAAATGCCACTTGACCAGACCCGGGATCGAACCCGGGCCGCCGCGGTGGGAAGCCAGTGACTAACCACTTGAGCTATGGCGCGGCCAATGTCTTGCCATACTTCTCCTAATGTGTAAACTATAGGCCAGGTCTAAGACGACGCCTGTGTTTATCACTGTTACCATCTCCACGAGAAGCCGTTAACTGGATTCTATCCTGAGCCAGATGAATCCAGTGCACACAATCACACTAATATATTTGATTTGAAGGTGGCGTGAGTAGCTCGGACTGTACGTATCACCAACTGACCACTTATGGCTCGCAACTACAAATAGCCACAACACTGTCGCTATTTCCGCACTTTACAAAATGGCGTTAAGTGTTTTCCAGCCCGCAGTGTTTTCACTAGTCGGTACCTGGCAACGGCTTCGAAGAAGGATGTTCCTCTGCTTTCGGGCCTAAGTCCTCTCCGAACGGCGGTTCTCTTTCAGTTGCCTCGTTTCCTCACAGAGTCCCGTACGGAACTGACTTGGTTGTAGCAATTTTCTTTCTTATATAACCCCTCGGCACGGACCACCGTGTAAAACCTCTATTGTTGCATGCGTATGGGTTGCAGCGGGAACGTGTTTCTTTTCGATTGTTATCTAGTAACGGCTCTGTTGTTTGCTTTCCTCTCGGTCGTTGCATAGTAACGGCTCTGTTGTTTGCTTTCCTCTCGGTCGTTGCATAGTAACGGCTCTGTTGTTTGCTTTCCTCTCGGTCGTTGCATAGTAACGGCTCTACACGCTACAATATTGGAGGAAATTGTCGTGGCCGAATTATGATACTCTATCTCGTTATTTGCATGGGGGACTGACTGCCCCCCCACGAACCAGCTATGAAAGCGTGAAGCCTCGAGTACGAGGCAGCGGGCCTGTGTACGTATTCGTTAAAATCCATTTTAATATACTCTATTGAAGCACGTATTAGGCTTGAAGACTACATACTTCTGGAATGTGTCATTGTGTTAACTGACGATTACGACGTTTCGGAGGAACCTGATGCCTCGGCATCAATTTTAATCTCTCCAGGAAGATCAAACATGACAGAGGCCCGAATGTTTTATAAAGTTTTATATTCAGATGTCATACTCGTATATCTCCTGGCCAGTTCAGCCCAGTCCCGGTGACTCATTCGATATCTGCAGACAGCTTTACAGCCGAAACACGTGGACGGACACATTTCTTGATTTCACTTAGCTGCATAACGAACAGGACTGCATAAGGCAGACATGTGTATGTGTATGTGTATGTTGCGACAAGTGGCGCTCCGTGACCCGCTTCGTGTTTCTCATTACCTGTGTACGGCGGGGAAAATGAACATTTGCATTCAGGGGAAGCGAGTGACTCGGTGAAACAGTGGCACATGGCACGCTGCATATGTTAGGCTTTGGTCAGTTGCGATAGCCGCAGGCCGTGTTTCTGGACTTGTCCTCTGTGCTGCGGGCGAAAATATGGGGTAGTAACGGGGCAGTGATTGTATCTGAATTGCGTTTGCAACGCAATTCACCTGCCCTGAAGATGGAGGCGATACGTTCCTCCGAAATGTCGGCTGAAACAAAGAATACACGGCGCCAGATCCCAGAAGACGACTTTCTTCATAGTAATCGCGGTGAAAACCTCAAAACTTGCATGCCCTTCTTTTGTTTCCTTTTTCATATGTACTTTATTACCCTTGCCTCTGTTTCTTTCCCATCTGCCTTACACTTTCTTATATTCTTTATGTCTTTTCTTACCATATCCGATTCGCTTATTTTTATATTCACGATTTTCCCTTTGCTTCTTTGGTTGTTTTGAACCTTTTACTTCAGACCGACCTCCAGATATTGCCGTGTGTCCGCGCATGCGCCTCGCTAGCGGCAGAACATGTTCATATTCAGTGCTGAAGAGTTCATCCACAGTCCATGGGTGTGCACTAAATCTGAACATTCTAGCTCCGAAAATAGGGCTCCTTCACGGAGACTCCCACACGCAAAATTACAATTTTCTCGGTAACGTCGCTTAACAGTTTTCGTTAAGCTCCGCTTGCTACCGCTTTCACGCTCGTTTCTTGCATGGCTTATTCTTCGACGATGAAGACGTAGGCGACACGATCCTCCGAAACGTCCATTCACTTTAAACGGGCTGCACGTTGTTATATCCCAGAAAATAGAACTTCAGTTCTGATTATTTCAATAACTTACGAAGATCATCCCCTTAATAGGATTTTGTGGACGTCATGAGAAAAATGACAGTATGCTCACCAGGGGCCCGAAGGCGAGTTACCAGTTTTCTAGAGAACTGATTGAATTTCAGTCGCCTTTATAGACGCATCCAGTACAAACCCTGTCCCGCCCTCTGATTTCTTTTATTGCTCTCTGTACTGTAATGCTGTCAGTAGCTGGACTGTATAGGACCATAGGCGAGCGACCCAGCCGGCAGCCATGTTGCCATACCGGCCGAATCACCACGTGCACGCCCACTGCACGATGCGAGGAAGTTCATACGAGTCGCAAGAGGACGCGCTGCAGCTTATACTCCTCGCATTTCACGTCAGTAGTACGTGGGTGGTGCGTCCCGATGTGAAGGGAGTCCTGTTACCATGGTTACTCTGTCCAGCCACTGCAACAGACCAATCAGGGCCTTGGATTGAGCTGCACGGAACATGTGAATCTGCCTTGGATCCTGTTGGGACTGAGGTTCTCACAGTTCTATGAAGATTGCCGTCTTCCGGAGTTCTACTTAATTTATTCCGGTATATCAGTTTTTCGGTATAATTATTGCCTCCATCTTCAGGGTTGAAATGCAGTCCAAGTAAATAAAACAGCAAGAACAAGAACAGGAGGCTGTAGTTTCTTCCCAGACGTCGATGAAGTTATACCGGACTTCACGACGTTGCCCACCAGAACATAGAGGACCATGGACATAACTCCCAACGTTAGCTGCCGGCTTCTTCATGCAGATGTTCAGGTTCAGTTCCGGAGCAGTCCGCGATGGGCGAAGTGGCACTGGAACAGGTTTCTCTTGCCAAATGTCATTCCAGCAGCTGCTCCACGTTCATTATTCATCGTGCCGTCCAGCCGTATACAGTGTGCGCACTGACAGCGTCGTTAAACAAAGAACTTAAAGCCACTAGACTGTGTACTGTGCATAGTCACCTCAAATCCGGCCCCCTTAGTTCACTCTTGCTGCAAGAGAGTGGGGACCCCGTTGCCGTCTGCTGCAGGAACATCAAATATTGGATCTTTCTCCGAATGTAAATGTAGTTAAATTGTAAGAAGAGACTTAATTAGACGCGCGCCCCACCGCATGAGGAGGCTTCGGCAGCACACTGCTTTATCGGCCTACATCTCTGTCCTGACACTCCCCGCGTTGCCTCGATCTGGCCACGACCGCTTCCTTCCAGATACTTTCCCATTACAGTATATCGTTGTTAAATAACCCAAGGAAAATTAAGAACCTTGAAGAAGTAGGTGTAGATGGGAGGATAATAGTAAAATGGTATTTAATGAAAACAGTATTGCAATATGAGGGTTCCTAGTCATCTGGCTCAGGATAGGGGCCAGTTGCGGGCTGTTGTGAACACGGTGATGAACCCTCGGGTGCCATAAGAAGCGGGGAATTTCTTGAGTGGCAGAGCAACTGTTAGCTTCTCACTTCCTCGGAGTTTTGGTTGGAAATGCATCATACCGGAAATCCTGACGGACGAGAGAACTTGGGTAGACATAGGCATAGGTGGTAGGATAATATTAAAACGGATCTCAGAAATATAAGAATGTTTGGGTTTGCACTGAATTCATCTGAGTCAGGACATGGTCTAATGGAGGGCGGCTCGTGTGAAACCCTGAGCTCGGTAATGTTCCGGCAGTTTTGTTGACCAGCTGAGCGACTGTCAGCTTTTGAAAAACTAGTTCTCGAAGTTCGTAATAAAGAACTACTACTACTACTACTACTACTACTACTACTAATTTTCCTTATTGAATTGCAGCTCGTGTAAAATGTAAGTAAAGGTGTCCCGACCGAGATTCGAACTGGGCACTACCGAATACACGTTTGGAACGTGCCCGATGGGAGTAATAGTAAGGACAATGCTAATGCTAAAATAACAACAATAACGACGACGTCTGGCTGCGGGAACAGTGCGGCGCGCTTGAGAATGAAGCTCTGACGTCAGATGCGCAGTGCAAGGTACAGGCGGATGTGACGTCACGTCGAGTCCTCGCGCAGTAAGAGGCGCCATATTTTATTCAGCAGGCATGCATATCTGTGCTGTCGCAACTTGTGGAAGCTCATTTAGTCCCCGTAGTGGCCTGAATTATTGCGCATCGTAGTCAGTTCTGTGCAGGCGTCACGCTCATGTCTTCTGAGCGATATTCTGGAATGTGACGCCGTGTAGACCGGTAGAAGTCCAGGAACGTTTCGGTGCGCTTGTTTGCCTCCAGCTTCTTGCCATATATTACTTTGCTTGCTTTTCGACCTTGCAGATGGAGGCGATATATTTACCGAAACAAATGTGGAATTCTGCCGAACTGCATGGCGTCACAACCCAGAAGACATAGCGCAGACTGTCATGTTCATGCTAAGTGCCTTTCCAATCTCATCGTGGTTTGCCTCTTATTAAGGTACAGTTGTCCCTATCCTTAATTAATTAAGCATACGCACTGCGCCATGAAGACGTATGGGGGAGTCGATGTATAGATCCGCGTATTCTTGGCATCATTGTTAGTTGGAGGTGAGCGGTCAGCTACACACCCCGGCACGTATTGGATAGGAGCCCGGGTGGGCCCCAAAACTCGTCTGGACGACGTATAGAATAGAAAAATTTTACCCTCATCGGGGCTCAGACTCGGAGCTTTGCCTTTCTGTCATACAAACATGGCGCCCATACAAATTTCTGCGGTGGAAATGACGCTTAGTGCCAGGTCGAAATGGTATATGGCCACAGATCAGAAATTTTTGCTATTCTTCGAATAATTTTATGGAGAGAGAACAAACATGGCGGCCGGTAATGGTGACCCGGGGAATGCGTGCACCTGAGAGGGATGAGGTGACAGGTGACAGGTGGCTGGAGAGAACGCCCCAGTATGGAGCCTCATAACTTGTACTCTTGTAGAAGTATTATTGGGCCAATGAACTCAAGGAGCATAAGATGGGCAGTGCATGCAGAATTTTGATGGAAATTTCTGAAGCTGTGCATAACTAGACAACATTGTGACAGCTGGAATATAGCGCAAAATGGATCTGACTGAGGGTAACATGTCCAGGTGTTTGCTGAATTTACAGGTTAGGGACCAATGATGGGCCCCGGTGAACACGGTAATGAACCTTTGGGTTCCGTAAGGGTACCGATAATTTATCGAAGAATGCCGTCTTCTTGGATGTGGTTGCAGCAACCTGCTCACGCTGGTTCCTCGCTTGCGGATTTTTCTACCCTGAAAATGGGGGCGATGCGTTCCTCCGAAACGTCGGTTTACACTGGATCCACACTGCGCCACATCCCAGAAGACGGCATTGTTCATAGTCACCGCCGTGGAAACCTCAAGTCGTACACGGATAATTTATTGTTCAGCTGAGCAACTATAAGCATGTGAAGAAGGATTCATGCTTCACCCACGTAGTGAGTTAAGGTATGACTCTGTCGGCACCTAGACGCTATGGCGTCGAATTGTAGATGGAAGCTGAATTGTGAACGATTTTGAAAGGACACGGTGCTGGCCCAGTCGAGAGACTGTTCCCAGCATCCACCTCGAGGGCCTGAGTAAAACCATAAAGCCTTTTAAGTCCGGATAGCCCGTGTCTGGCCGATTTTCGAACCGAGCACCTCCCGAATAGGAGCTCCTCCCTCAACTAGGTTGGTTGAGTTTCACAAGAGTGCAGGAGTGTGCTTTGTTAATGACGTTTTGCTGTAGCGGTTGGGGCCCAATGTGACCTCAGATTTTGTGCCCCAGTTCTGTTATTCCAGTCGCCCCTCAGCGCTTGCCAGAGGCCTCTTGATTGCTGGATTATCTGAACAGCCTCTGTGATGATTGGTTTTTGGAATGAATTCCCATCTGTTGCATTATTGCACCCTCTGCAGTCGGTTATGTGGGAGGTTTCGTCCCGACTGGTGGGAATGTAGTCTGCTGCCCTACACCGGTCCATGGATGTTGCTGACATCTGACGATGAATGTTCGCCCTTTTTTTTTCCTATTTCTAAACAATTCTTCACTGATTCTTACGTGTACGGTTAACCAGGTCTGGATAATGGCAATTTCAATGGGTCCTTTTGCCATGGGTTGTCTCTTCCATTATTTAACCCTACAAGTGCCAAATGACGAAAATTTCGAGTTTTGAGGAACTTTATATATCCGGCCAGCATGAGACATCTGTTTGCATTTTGTGCGAACTGCTTGAACAAGAAAACGCAGAAACGAGTTGAACTTGGAGTTCTCACAGCGATGAGTATGAAGAGTTCTGTATTCCATATTTGTGACGCTGTGTAATCCGGTAGAAGTTTACCGACGTTTCTGACAAACTTGCTGATTTCATCCTTTGAATGGAAGTGTAGGCCAAGAAAGAAACTGACAGGAAGCAGGCGAGGAAAATAAGGCGGAGCCTGTCAGAATAGCGTCTAACCCGGCCGGTATCCGCACCCGGGACCTCCTGAACACAATTCTAGATCGTGATGTCCCTGACACTATTGCCTGTACGTAGCAGAGGACGCGGCGCGCGCAGACACAGGCTAAACCAGACACGAAGCAGCAGCATGCGGTGTATGGAGCTACTGCACTCTGTTGTCGGGTAGGATGCAAATTTGCGGAAGATGGATGAGGGGGCATCATATATTCAGGAGCAATTTGTAATTTATCTCTGTTTCTGCAGTCTCATTCTTGTGGTCGGGTGTGAGGAGGGCGGTGGCGGGAAGGCGCATGCATTATAGAGTCTTCTGGAAAGGCTCGGCTTTCTGTAACACGTTTCCCAGCAATGTACTCCGTAGCGATAGTGTGCTTTGAGCAGACAGGAGAGGAGGGGGCGAGGAGTCGCAGAAATGAAAGAGACACCACATAAAGAATGAAATATGGGGAGATAAATAGAAGCGAGAAATAAAGGGCAGAGTAAGAAAGCAAATAAGATCAAAGTAGCAAGTAAAGAAAAGCGATATATGAGAGAATAAAGAAGGATATGAAGGAATAGATAAGAATGTATGGAAAGGGAGGGATGAAAGTGCCAAAGAGAAGGAAATAGGATACGCAAGGGTGGAAACAGATAACCACGATTAAGGATAGAAAACGATAAATGAGGAAGGGAGTGACCCAACTCTGCCGTTGCGAAATACAGGAAACGGGATACCGAGCTCTCAGCCCTCATTCCGTGTTTAAACTGATCGGCCACCCCGGCCACCGAACTTCACTGATCCATTTATCAAAACCTATTCAGTTTCGATAATGACCGTGTAAAGCCCCAGACTATGTTGGATGAAATCCACTGCAGGCAGCCGCAACGCTGTTTCGAGTGTAATTAATTCAGCCAATATCAGCCTGGTCTCTCTGGAGGGGTCTGGGCATTGTGTCCCGCTGGGAACAATCCAGAGTAGATAGAAACGGGAAATGAAACGAGAAACATATAAAATGTACACGTACTTTACAATCTCGAGATTTTAACTGATAATTCTGGTTATTTATTGACTTCATTTCAGTTACTTTGTTTTCAGAGCGTAGTATTTGAAAGGAATATACCCATGAATACAGATTACGAAGCTCTCTTCATATACCCGAGGTATTTGGTTCGAATCTCACCTGAGTGACAGCTGCTTTCTCAGTTCCTCCAGAGATGTGTATGAGTAGCACCTCGCTATGCCACTGCAGCCTACTTCCACATTTCATGAAGTTCGTTATGCACCAGTCATCCGAGAATGTGACCCGGTGCAGTGTGAGGTGCTGACAAAAACAAACTCCGTGATTTTAGTCCGCAAGCGAACTATACCGACCGAGCGACCGTCACTTGTCTGCGAAATTAGTGCCAACTTTTGCGGATAGAGGGTGTCGCGTGGTCAGCGCAACGAATCCCCACCGCCGTTAATTTCTGTTTTCTGGACCGGAGCCGCTATTTCCTTGAAATAGGTCCTCAATTATCATCACGAGGTTGAGCGGACCCCGTTCCAGATCCACTAGTTCTCAGAAAAAATCTGGTAGCGCCGGGAATCGAACCCGGACCTCAGGCTCTGTAGCCAGGAACTCTGACCACTAGAGCACAGAGGCGGTACCGTGAGGTGCTGACAGTGAAGTCAAATCCCTCGTTCTCTTTCTTTATCTCTCGCTGAAAGCCAAGGCACGTTGCTAGGCAATGACAATAAAGTGACGCAACAATGGAACACGTCACGCCACGTAACTAATGGAAGTTCTATGGGGAACGATGTTTTCTAAACCGACGGCGCGGATAGTTATATCATGCAACAGTAGGGGATAGGAAGTATAACAGGCTTAATCTTGGTTGGACTGACGAATTGCAGCTTCAGACTAGTTACATATGCTAAGGCAGAACCCGCTGTACAAGCCTGCGTTGATAGGAAACCTTTGTACACCTTGTATAAATGTTAATTTGTATAGTGCAGTGATACACAGAGCCCATAGTGACCTGGACGCCGTGACAGCGCGGATGTACTCGTAGAAACACCGACCCCTCCTTCTCCGGAGAGGAGGCCCCCTTTCGAAACACGTACATGTCTAGGAGATAACAAAATTCCTCTTCATGATCTCGAGGCGACTGAAGCGAGGAATAGCTGTTGTAGGAGGCCAGCAGCAACCTTACCGACTGAGCAGCTAAGTCGGGTAGAGTTCCAACTGCGAGGCCGGCAATCCGAGACAGTAATTTAGGATCACCCTGTATTATTTCACTTTTATGAAAATTAAGAATTTTGTGTGAAATTTGAGATTGTTGCTGAAGTGACTATGACGATTGTTATATTCTGGTTTGTGCTATGTCAGGGTACCCAGAAGATTGAGGCAACAGGATTCTCCGAAAGATTTGTTTCTACCAAATTACACGGCATCACATCTAAGAAAATAATTTCTCCCATAGAAATTCATACCGGATGCAGTAATGCTGTTTGCGTTTCTGGAAACAATGTTTCACACTGTCCATTGTGTTAGATATTGTCACGTATCGGGCGTATATCGCGACAAATAACTTCACGCCGTATTTTGTATAGCGAATTTTATTTCACACTCGCACTTACAATCACCCAAATTACAGATTTACGGTTACTGCTATCTGCAGTATCACAATTAGTACACTCCAAATGCCAGAATACAACTGACTAGTTGCTGGCTAACTCGGCGGTAGCTCGAGGACTGACTCGTAGGTAGCTCCAGGACTCGCTGACTGACTCAGTACAACTGACTAGTACCAGCTGTGCAGCTCACTTATATAGCTGCAGTGCTTGCCGGTTGCGTAATGAGTGCCACGTCATCCTGTTACGTCACCGCTGTCACGCTGTTACGTCACAATATATTTACATTATACGACGTTTCGGAAACTGGATCTGCTTCCGTTATGAGGAGCAAAATTGGAAAGGTTTATACTCAGCTGGACCTCATAGAAAGAACTTGTCTCAATTAAAGGGTTCTAAGCAGCATATATACTGTATATATATATATTGCTTTTATTTCCAGGTGGTGGAGACCAGTTCTGACAGGCCCAGAACAGTAATTCCTTTCCACTTTTACACCTGATGACGGAATCAGATCCAGCTTTCGAAATGTCGTGTAATACGTATGCCTAAGACAATGGAGAATGCCGGGCATAATAATTGTATAATGAAAAATATAACTAACTAATTCCATGGAGCTGTACCCTTCTTGAGAAGGTGTGAGTTGTGCAGCTACTCAATAACTTCCCAACATTTTATTGAGCCCAAAGGTTCATTACCGTGTTCACAAGAGCCCTCCACTGGTCCCTATCCTGAGCCAGATCAATTCAGTCTATACCGCCCCATCCTACCTCTCTATTAGCGCAAGATCGAGTTTAGTGTACTCTACCCACCTACGTCTTGGTCTTCCTAGTGGTCTCTTTCCTTCTGGCTTTCCCACCAGTGTCTTATTTGCACTCCTCTTCACCATTCTTCCTGCACGCCACGCCATTTCATCTTCCTCGAGTTGATCGTTCTCATTATCGTATCGTCTCCGAAGAAGGAGGCAGCAAGGTTGCTCCGAAATGTCGATGCACGGAGAGAGAGAGGACCGCGATGGTCTCATGGCGCCAGACATTTCGTCTCTGTGTTGCGGGAACTTCGCGTTTAAATATTATGCAGATGAAGTAGTTGCCATCTGGCCGTGGGTTCATGATATTGCTTTCTGTGACATTTTAATTAATTTTGTGGCGGGGAGTATAATCCCTAGGCTGAAATGTGCTTTAGTTAAGGCTAAAGTGGTCGGCAGATAAGAAAGTGTAATAAGAGTGTGCAAATAAATCTCCCCCACTCTTAAAGCCAGACAGACTTATCTTTAAATTCAGACGAATTCTCCCTCCCCCTGCCCCCCTCCCTCCCTCCCTGACGTCTCCGCGTAATCTTGGTCGCCTGTCGGATTTATGTGGATGAGATGGGAGGAAGAGACTTAATGAAGAGACATTTTGTGTTGCGGAGGGAAATTCGGATAGAAATATCCCACGTTATTATCATTATGATGTCGGTATGGGCGGGAAATTGATTGTTTCTTGAGGTACGCCTTCCGAACTTCGTTAAGTAAATGCAAAATTTGGATGCGAGTTGGGATACCCCAGTACAGCTTGGAAGACCGAGAAATCGGCGTTCGATTATCTGGAACGGACATTGTCTGATTTTTCTCTTATCCGCAGCGTACATGGATCCGGGATATCTCAATATGGCGATGGGCTACGGACTGGACGGACGATGAATTGGGGGTTCGGCTCCCTTTAGGGTCAAGATATTGTTTACTGTATGACGTCAAGACCGGCTCTGGGATACACCCAACGTCCTATCCAATTGTTACTGGGGGCTCTTACCCCGGGGGTAAAGCCGGAGGGGGGAAGGGGTGTACATGAAGCATGCAGTGCAACTTGGAGTTTGGGTGCAAGCTCAGCGCTTATTTTAGGACCGATAAGAACCATATGATATTTTTCTCGAGTTGGCCTGTCACAAGACCAGCCGGATGCACTCCGACTTCGAGTTGGCCTGTCACAAGACCAGCCGGATGCACTCCGACTTCGAGTTGGCAGTCCGGCATTGAAGTTCACGAAACAAAACACAAGTCCCTGTCTGCCTCTGTCTGTTATTTGAAAGCTCTATCTAATGGATTATAACGCCATATAGTCCGTTTAAAAGTGAACCGACGTTTCGGTAGAACATCTTCCCGGCCGAAGAATAAGCCAAGCAAGAAACCTGCATGAAAGAGGTAGCAGGCAAGATGGAAGCGGACTGCACGGCGTCAGGGCCACAGATGAGAGAACCTCAAATCTATTTCGCAGATTCTTCGTGCAAAGGTTTGTTTGATGTGTCTGCTTTGGATGAGTGACGAACAATAGTGGGAGGTGGGGGGGGGCGCTTATTTAATTTTTTTAGTGCGTTCAGTGATTGGAGAAGTGAAACTTGCGGACGGACAAGGAAACGGCGCCTCGTCTCGCTTCCCGTTTTCTATTGGCCCGATTTCCTGAAGTGGGCTTATGCAGTACTGTTCAGTGCAGAAGCCTTTGTCTCCTCGTCTGCTGCCTAAAGGAGCAAATTTAGAATATACTCAACTATAATTTTGCCTGTGGTTCTGTATGCGTGTGAAACTTCGTCTCTGACATTAACGGAGGAACATAGACTGAGGTGTTTGAGAACAGGGCGCTGGTGAAATATTTGGACCGAAGAGAGATGAAGTGACGGGAGGTTGGAGAAAACTGCATAATGAGAAGCTTCATAACTTGTACTCTTCTCCAAGTATAATTAGAATGATCAGAGCAAGGAGGATGAGGTGGGCAAGTCATGTAGCACGAATGGGGGAGACGAGGAATGCATATAAGAATTAGTGGGAAAGCCAAAACGGAAGAGACGACTAGGAACCCAAACACATAGGTGGGTGGATAATATTAAAATCGATCTTAGGATGAGATGCTATGTCCTGGATCGATCTTGATTCAGAAAAGGGACCAATGGAGGGCTCTTGTGAATACGGCAGTGAACCTTCGGGTTCCATAAAGTGTTAAATTCTTGAGTAGCTGCACAAATGGCTTCTCAAGAAGGGATCAGCTCCATGAAGTTAGTTAGGCTTATGCTATCTCCATGCTGTCTGTACGTTTCCCAGTCTTCCCCACCAACTTTTGAATGCGTGAACCAATACTTACTTATGGAACCTGTGCCCATCTCAACCCCGTGCTTCATGAATCCGTCTCATCAGTTCGTATGTTTGTATGTGTATCCCTCCTGTCATTGCTAGGCAACGGATATACGCAACAGTCGAAACATTGTTGGACGCTTGTGTCCGTGGGCCTGTGTCCCCCTATCGTTGCTAGATAAGAACCGGGTTATGTTGTTCCCGCGGCAACGAAGAATCGGAGTCGTTTTCTGTGCGGTCCGTGTCGTATCAAAGGAAAGCAGGCCATTAGTTCTGATGCAAGGTGTGTCACGACTGTATGGCTGCAGCATTAGTGATACCACCGGCCATGTTTCTGTCATCAGTACCACAATCGCATTGCAGTTGTATACATGGGCATGATAGCATCGCTACTGCCCTCTTGTGTGCCTTGCTTGAACTGAACGTCAGTTCAACAAACAATGCACAGCCATGGATACATTTACTCTGTCATAACCACTGGCTTATTATAGGATCACGTCCACAATAATTGCTGCCAACCTGTGCTAATTAATTGTTCGATATTTTTTATTGACTGAATCTAATTTCCCTTACTACGGCGTCGGTAATCCAATTCTGCGCTTCAATAGTGCACTGATGAGAAGAGTAACTGCGTTTGTGTGGAAGGGTCTGCTCACTATCCCTGTCAGTGCAGTAGTGGGCTATCGCACGCTGCTTTCTTTCCTTGCGAAATAATTTCTGATTTTATTAGGTTATGTCACGTGCCAGGTTCATCACGAAACAAAGAACTACGTGACGCAGCAATAGAACTATTTGGAGATGTTTTCTATGCGGTCCGTGCCGAGGCCATATAACAAGGAGCAGCTGCTATTACGAGACAGTCTTGAGACGGCAGAGAGGAGTAGGAGGTTGGTGTGAGATGGCCGCCAGCGCGGGAGTTAGTGGAGTGGAGTCGAGTTGAGATGCGAGTTTGGCAGTTGGAAGCCAGCGCGGGCTACAGCCAGGGACAACGTGAAGGCGTGAACACTGAAGTTGAGGGATCTGAGGCGTTGGAAGCCGTTGCGAGACAACCAGTGAACACACAGCAGGCCGAGAAGACATAGCCCGTGCTGTAGTAGTGAACTGTGGAGTGTGTGGATTACCGATAATGCTATAATTACGTGCAGTTACGATCTGGAAGTGTTCAATAAATCCAATAACGAGCCCAAACCCCGTCTATAATCACTCATGCACGTGACGGAACTATAAATTGTTCTTGTTGTGTTGATTGTGTCTGAGAAGAGGGTACCGAGGAGAATATTTTGGACCTAAGAGGGACGAAGCCACAGGATCCTGGAGAAAATTACATAATGAGGAGCTTCATGATTTCTACTCATCACCAAATCATATTAGCCGATCACAGTGGCCGCGCGGTCTAAGCACGAAACGCCCACTCAAACACTGGAATCATGGGTTCGTATCCCACTCGAGACATGTATGTCCGTGGTTATTCTGTGTAGATGTGGGCCCTGCGTTGGGGCTGATAACGCCCTTCCAAGGAGTCCTACCAAAGTCTGTAAGATCCAGAGCTCTAGATTAGGTCTGAATGGGAAACAGGCCAGAAGGCCCGCCAAGGTTCAAGAATAAGAATATTAAGATTTTGAAATCAAGGAGGATGGGCAGAACATGTGGCATTGGTGAGGGAGATGAGAAATGTGTACTGGTTCTGGGTAGAGAATTCTGAAGGAGAGAAGAACATTTGGAAGACGAAGACATAGATGGTAGGATAACATTAAAGTAAATGTTGAGAAGTAGTGTCCATGTTAAGTTGGCTTGTGATTTAAAATTGTCTCCAATAAGATGTTGAGTGAGTTATCCACGCCCCCTATACGTCTTCCTGGTTTGGTTCTGGTGCACGGAATGAACTGTACTTTACACGCTCCTAATATCTGTGTTCATAATGCTTGTATATAAACACGCCATTGCGCGTTCCCTGTGGCCCCTGTTTCCAGGCAACCAAAGTTACACAAGGATCCGTTTTCCATTGAGGCGTCTGTTTTATCCGAGTACCTTCTAATTATCACTGAGATTAATTACGTGTATACGGGACAGATGGCGCGCTCCGCTTTGCCCGTTTGTTTTTGGTCTGTTTAACGACGTGCTGTCCACTTCCTGACGACTTGTCCCGCACACAAGTCGGACCTGTGTGTGCGTGTCTCGTCAGATTTGTCCACAGGCAAGTTATCTTAGTGGTAGCCTGTCGGAATTTGTCAGGGGAATCTGGCCTTAATTCAGTATCCGTTGATGTGACACCGTAGAACTAGTAGAGCGATAGGTTCTCGAGGACCCTCTGCCTCTTTTTCCCCGAAGCACCGTGTTCAGTTCAGTTTGTAATGCGAGACACGAGGACAGGAGAAACATGTGGAGCCAGGTTGCCATGACAACCATAGTATCACCTGCAGACACACTCTTATTACCCAAGTTGAAGGTTGGCAAGACTGCGTCACAAAGGACTGACATAAGAAACGCTGACTGTGCGCTACCTCGTACAGGATCCGTTGTAAATGTCCACAGCGCGGTCTCTGCTCCCGAGCATGTACAGTCGCAAAGAGGCTGAAACTGAGCTTTTGCGCATGCGTCAGTATTTCATTGGCGCGATCAGATGCGTTACCGGAGAAGCTCGAGTTCTCTTGGCTGTCGCGCCCTTACATTAAGGGATAGCAGGGTCTTGAGGGGATTGTTTGGACCAAAGGGAGATGAAGTAACAGGAGACTGAGGAAAATTGCGTAATTCGGAGCTTCATAATATGTACTCGCCAGATGCCATGGGCGATGTAATCAAGTGGAATGAGGTGGGCTGGGCATGTAGTTCGCATGAAAATGAAGACAAATTTATACCAATATTTGGTGCGATACCCTGAAAGAAGCAGTCTAACAAGAAGATTTAGACGTAGATGGGAGGATAATATTAAAACTGATCTAGGCGAAATAGACTGTGGTGGCGTGAACTGGCTTATCTCAGGGTTGGGGCCAGTGGCGGACTCTAGTGAACACGGCTACGAACCTGCGGGCTGCATAGAGAGCTAGATTCTTACTCCTCAGTTAAATTCCTATTTGGGTGGTAACGCTGAAGCTGTACCTCTGCTTAATTAAGCACTGTGACATGGAGACGTATGGCGAAGTGGATGTATAGATCCACATTTTTTTGACCTCGGCACTAGATGGAGATGTGTGGTGAGCTTCACACCCCTACCGCTTTATCCCCGGGGAAATAGTCCTAAGGTACCCATTGGATAGGAGGGTGGGTGGTCCCCAGAGCCGATCTGGACGCTGTGAATCGAACCCCGGCTGTCCAGCTCAGACCATAGCTGTGTCGACCGAGTTATTTCGTTAGACGGTTTGTTCGTTAGTTAATAAGGTCGTCAGTTAGTGAACCCTTTGTTTCTTATTTTCTTGGGAGATGAGAACAGCTTTCGAGGGAACCTGCTGCTGCCATCTTCAGGGTAGAAGATTGAGGACCTTACATTTATTCCAGTACGGAGCGAAGTCAGTGCGAGTTTACGGCGCTGCTTGTTGCCCTGTGCCCATTAGCCCAACAGGAGGAAAGCTCAAGTGAGAACGGAGACGGTTTTTGTATCTGGAGACAAATTGAGTGGAGGGGAGATCTACTGCTGTGCTCTTATGAGCCGTTTCTCTCCTCCCGCACCTGTTCCATACGTCACGCCTCACTTCAGTGCAAGACAGGCATCAGGCCAACTGCTTCTCCCCACACGCTGGCTCCCCTAGCTCAGTCAGTATAGTGACTGTACTACAGGCCCGCCAGGGGCAACAGATATGCTTCCCTTAACCACAGCGTCCAGACCGCTTCCTCCTACTGAATTCCGGCAGAAGTTTCCTCGGGGTTAAACCGGCCAGGGTGTGAGACTCCCACTCATGTCCGCCTAGTATCGAGTGGGAATTGAGGATATGTCTCCACTCCCCAATACGTCTTCATGGCGAGGAATTTAATCAAGAGAGGTAGCGGGCGTCAAGGTTATGGTTTTATATGTTGTGTTTCAAGGTAGCGTGGTATTCTGCCCTGAAGATAGTGGCAAAATATTCATCCGAAACGTTGGTAACCATGTTTGAAATACACAGTCCCATCCCAGAAGACGTCAGCGTTTTATGTTTCCATGTTCCTTGCTCTTATACGTTGTCCCGTCGAGACCCTGCGCGCGCAACTTGGGGAAAGGGTGTGTGTAGCGAATAGGTCGTTAGTGAAGGTAAAGATAAAGTTTAATTAAACACCAAACCTTGAAGACATAATAGGAGAGTGGAGGTATAGCTCCACCATTCTTGACTTCGGCACTAGCTGGAGGTGAGTGGCCAGTGTCCCCGGGAAAGAGCAACCGGTAGCCAATGGATAGGCTGGGTGTGCCTCACAGTCGGTCTGCACGCTGCGTAGAAGAGAAATCGAACCCGGGCCGTCCAGCTTGTAGCCCGTCGCTATACCGACTGAGCCATGTCCGCTCTGTAGAAGGAAGAGAAGGAGATAATGAAAATGAAGGAGTGAGGTGTGAGGTTTTGTCGACTGCGGCTCTCAAGAGTTCTCTCTTCTTGCGTGCAACACCGGAACATGTAGCTTCGCACTGCAGGATCACAGAGGAACAATGAATGGGAAGGCATCTGTAAGGAAACTCGCCGTCTGCCGCATCTACGAATGATGGCTTTTGCCTGCAGAGACTGAAGAAAACTTCAAAGTGAGGATATACAGTATCCCTGCCGAGATACGACCCGAGTGCTTACCGAATACGAGTCTAGAACATTACAGTGGCTACGCCATGCAGTCTGTTAGATGTTTATCGGTGTTTCTGAGGAACGCCTTGCCTCCTACCATGAAGCCGGAAACAGCAGGTTCTTCCGAAACGACGATAAACGTCTACAAGAGTACACGCCGTCACATATCGTACGATGTAGGGAAAAAGCTTTCATGAGATGTCGATTTCCTTAGGTGCTTCAGCGAAGGCTGGGATAATAAGTTGAAATAGGTCACGACAGCCTATTTCCAAATCCTTAGTTATATAACTGAGAAGATCAGCTTCCAAATCTTTTGGATAGAAATCGATTTGGGTAGTTGGTACAGCGTCGTCAAGCGCCGGCTCAGGGACGAAACCCCAACTTGAAGACAGGATGTGATACTGTGCTGCCTGCTCAGGGGGCGGTGACATACGTGTGGAGCAGTGGTGGATTGGCGAGTGGCAAGGGAAATCCGAGGATACAGAGAAACGTGCTTCATTTTTACTTTGTCCACAGATTTCACGAGCAGTTACCCGGGACTGAAGCAGAGGCTCCGAGTTCAGGAGCTTGAGTTTATGAGCGGGCGCGCACAGTCGTGTGAAGGTTGTAGTGGAATGTATAGGGTGTTCTTGTCTGTCTGAAACATGTCTGAGGGTGCGTCACAACTTCAGTATGCAATCGCAGCTCCATGAAGTTGGTTAGTTAAACATCTCCGGTTAGGCGATTTTGGTTCTATTACGTTGGAAGTAGAACCTAGTTACGTCACAATAATGACGTAACCGTCAGTATCACAACCGGACAAAGACTTAACGTTACACAGCCTATGCTTTAGGTCGTGTCATGTAGGAACAGTGATCCGTGGGAGGGCCATGCACCACTTTTGCACCACAGCGTTCAATTTTCTTACGTTTCCTGCGCGGTGCGGCCAGGAGATGTTAAAAGGGGGGAGGATAAAACCCACTACCTCGTGACCGATCGATCGGCCGCCCTGTGGGCCCTGGTTTCATTCGAAACACCGACCGCAGGTGTCACAAAGAAATGAACTTGTTTCGTTCAGTGAATACGGGAGCGCCGAACAGCTGACAGCTGCCTGATGCACTTCGGCAAGGGTTCGTCCTTCAGCAGCTTCTGTAGCGAGAAGGCCTCGAGATTCATCACCGTACTCACAAAATCCCGCCCTTGGGCCATATTTCTGAGTAACTTCAGATACATTTGAGGTTCTGTCAGCGGTATTATTTTTTTTTGTTATTGCTGGTGGGGTGGGACTAAGTCCCTTGTACTGCGGCCTCTTCTGCCCTATTGTACCAGCCCCAGATGATAGGTGAGGGTGATTGTGGAGCAATTGGTGGAATGAAGATTGGCAGGGGAAACCGAAGTACTCGGAGAAAACCTGCCACAGCGCCACTTTGTCCACTACAAATCCCACTTGACCAGACCCGGGATCGAACCCGGGCCGCCGCGGTGGGAAGCCAGCGACTAACCTCTTGAGCTATGGCGCGGCCTCCCTCGGCGGTAACCATGAAGCGTCAGCCCATAGCAGACGCCACACAACGCGATTGGTCGCCACATGCACACACTCGACGTCTTCATTCATGCATCAATGGCTCTAGGGCCCTTTGTTGGGCCCTGGCCGCTTTTTTCAGTTTCGTAATCCTATACACAATTGGTGGGACTCCTTGTACGGGGGATCAGCCCTTCGCAAGGCCACTACCTACACAGAACAGCACAAACACAGGATAAATGCACATAGACATCCATGTCTCGAGTGACATTCGAACCTACAACCCCAGTTTTTGAGCGGGCGAAGACACTGCTGCTGACAACGGGAGCCTACTTAACTAAACGACTAGTATTAAGTCTCCATGTAATTGACTTTTAGTTAATTACAAATTATTTTTGACTAAACAGTGTACTGTCGCCAATCCGGTTTCAGTCAATCCTGATCGAAAAGTGGAAAAATGCTGTTCACAGCTGAGTACGTACTCTAAAGGACATATGGCATGTAGGAAGGCAGATGAGTCACTGTCTGTCACTTGCCTGCCGGTCTGACTGTCTATCTATGGCTCTAGAGCCCCTGTGGACCTTGGCCGTTTCTTCAGTTTCTTAATCTGTACAGTGGGCAGGACTCCTTGGACGGGAGATCAGCCCGTCGCAAGGCTGCTGCCTACACGCAGAACAACACAGACGCATAATGAACGCACAGAGACGTCCATGCCTCGAGTGGGGTTCGAACCCACGATCCCAGTGGTCGAGCGGCCGAAGACAGTTCATGCCTCATACCGCGCGGCCTTGTGATCGGCTTGTAAGACGTACGCATGGGAATAAGCGTCCACATCCCGAGAGAGTTTCTTACCGTGACAGCGTAACGCAGTGCGCATCTTTGACTGCGCAGCTACCGGCTTGAACTACTGCCAATGCAAATTCATTCCAAATTACGAACTCTTTTAGCTGTGGGGTCTGTTTGTTTTTTATCGATATTTTGGAACGCCCTGTGAGAGGTTCTGACAGGCGGTTATTGGATTGCAGAACGCGTGATGGATGGTCCCCAGCGCGCTCTTGTAATCAAGGTGAGGAATAATACAATGTCCGACAGAAAATATCGAACTCTTCTTCCCATCAGCCGTATAATTCAATGCGGGCCAGCAGAACAGTGCGCAGTGCTCTTGTTAAAACATTTGTGATCGCTTCGGAAATTGTAGCGGCATATCTGAAGCTTGGTATCTCTCTCACGGTGTCTCGTAGCGATGCAATTTATTGACGTATAAAATTGAATTTCATTTTAGTAGTTTGGTATGTATATTTATCTTCATGTATTAATTTTACGAAATTTTTATTATGCTTACAACGGGAAAAAGTTTGCATTTTTTATATTGCAAAACATTTCCCAGAACTAGAAGCTTGCATATTTGTAAATACAGTGTGTTCATTCTATAGTGAAGGCCTCAATTAACGAACGTTTAATATGGGAAGTCTCGGTAAGATCAGCTGCAGTCGCCGATACAACTATTTCTTCGTCTCCTACCTTTTTTCTTTTCGTTGTAATGGAACTACCAATTGTCCTGTGGCTCAGTTTAACCCTTAGTAGGTCCCTTTAGAAGGCAGATGTGAAAGGACAATAAAGGTATCCCTGTAACAGGCCGTCGAGCCTCCCAGTTTTTCTACACAGTCGGCTCACAGATGGCGGTGAGGTTGTCAGCCTTACGCGCCGGCCGCTGGTACTCGACCCCAGGGCCGTAGTTCTGCTGGAAGGATTTGGAAAGGACGTGGGTGGAATAGGTCGTGACCTATTTCATGGTGCGTTAGATACAATTGCTGGAGAGACTGAGGAGTGCTGCGAAACTTCAGTCGGTGTTCCGGCCGAGATTCGGAATGAGTACTTCACGACCGTCGCCACCTGAGCTAAGTTGCTCGGTATACGAGTATGTCAGTGTACGAAAATGGCGGGCTTGCGAGTGTCTGGCGTGGAGGCAACGCTGAGGTCATTTGGATGCCCGAAATAGAAACATTAACTTAAGTTGTTCCCTCTGCTTAATTAAGCACCATCCATGAAGACGTATGGCGGAGTGGAGGCGCCCTCAACCTCGATATTAGATGGAGGTTAGTGGTCAGCTTCACGTCCCGGCTGCTTTATCCCCCACGGAAAGAGCCCACGGTACCAATTGGATAGGAGGCTGGGTGGGCCCCAGTCTCGGTCTGGACTCTGTGGAGTTGGGAAAGATCTTGCACTGCTGTGAATCGAACCCGGGCCCGCCAGCCCGTACCCCGTCGCTATACCGGCAGCGCAGATAACGAGATCATGTTGGGCCACAGTTGGACAACAGAGAAGTGGGTAAGACTTGGAGAGAGAACAGGCCAAGAAGTGACTGGCAGGTATCGCTGCTAATGATGGGGCGATGACTGTGCCGGGGTCCACACTGGCAAACCTCACAACTCAGTAATGCCTCGTGTATCAGGATTTCTTCTGTCTCTGGCCGACGTGGAATTTAATTAAGAGCAGCGCCTCTCAGCAGAACAGAAAGTGAAAACGAGACGGACAGAAAACAAAGCAAATTCGAGAGCGCCAGTGGCGTGACACTCGCTCCAGTGGCGTGTGTTCCTTCAGCTCTTAAAGCTCTTTGTCTTCACGGCAGTCAGATTCAGGCCTTGGTCTCGTCGTCTTGTTAACAAAAAGCGGTAGGAATCCTCGGATGGGGGATCAGACTGACGTCACACTTCTACATTCAGCACAGAGAATAGCAGTTGCATGTCTTTCGCTTGAGAATCCTGAACCAACTGACTGACTGACTGACTGACTAGCCAGCTAAGTTCTTGGAGGTGAGACCTCCAGAAGCCGCTAGTTGCTCACCTTCTCAAGAACTTCCCATCATTTTACGGAACCCGAATGTTCATTACCGTGTTCACAAGAGCTCTCCATTGATCCCTATCCTGAGCCAGATCAATCCAATCCATACCATCCAATTCTGTCTCTCTAAGATCCAATTTAATATTGTCCACACACCTACGCCTTGGTCTTCCCAGTGGCTTCCTTCTGGCTTTCCCACCAATATCCTATATGCATTCTTCCTCTCCCCATTCGTGCTACATGCCCCGCCCATGTCATCCTCCTTGACTTGATCACTCTAATTATACTTGGAGAAGAGTACAAGTTATGAAGCTCCTCATGTGCAGTTTTCTCCAACCTCCTGTCACTTCATCTCTCTTGGGCCCAAATATTCTCAGCACCCTGTTCTCAGCTACTCTCACGTGATCTTCAGGTGCAAGCAAACCTGTAGACAAAATTCTTTCTTCCGAGCGGGTTGCCTTAGCTGTAAAGCTTTAAGCTTGTGTTCGCGAGGCAAATGCCGATTCCTTCCAAATCCACTCCAGTTCATCAGTAGTCCTTCTGTCCGATGCTGGATGCTGAAGGCATCGTTAAATAGCCCAGAGAAAGAGACACAGGAACCTCGGGCCCACCCGTTTCTGCAACACGCTGTATGTCTGGTCCGGTCTAGTAACATTGATGTACTCTTGTGGGCATTTAGGGTTCGATAGCTCGAGTTTGTATCGATACGTCCCGCCTGAGCTCTCAGATAGGAGAGTCCTCTCGCGACCGCAACTGGAGGTCGCGGCCAGTGGCGGATTTCTTGGTTCGCAACCTGACAAGAGTGCAGTGTCTCCAGCCCTCTCGGTTATATTTAGAGTTATGTAACGTTTCCGAAATTTGATCTGTTTCCATCAGGTGAAGGTTGGGAAGGGGCCACGTTCAGCTTGGCCAATTACAAGGCGCTGGCTTCAGCCCCCGTCTGTAATGAATGCTTTCCCTCGACTCTGTTCGATTGACATAGCAACTCTCTGTTCTTGCTGTGAGCGATTTCTTTAATGTAGTCAGGACAGTTTGTTTTTTTAACGATGCTGCTAACTGAAGGCTCTCTCAGCCTTCCCATCTTCATTGTGTGCCTTTTCAATGTGACATTATACAGGGTGTCTCAGGAGGAAGGGTCAATATTCTGGGAGGTCATAGTATCGGTCATTCAAAGCAAGAAATTGTATATGTACATTGTCCTATTCCGAACGGTTTCCGAGATAGAGCTATTTCACTGTACAGTGCATTGTACACTGTACAGACGAGCCACACGCCATGTCCTCACACGAGCTGCAAAGTGCATTGATGTTGACGGTGGGTTTTCGAAAATGTATTAAACTAGGTAAACTGTACCAACTTTGCCACTTGAACAATAAATACCGGTATTAGGAACAGTACGTAATATCTCTTTCTTATCAACAGTTTTGGAACTACAGTGAAATAGCTGTATCTCGGAAACCGCTTGGAGTAGGACACATGCACATCTACATGTTTTTCTTAGAGTGACCGATACTATGACCTTCCAGAATATTGAACCTTCCTACTGGGACACGCTGTATAGCGTCCGTTTGCTTGGAAGGACTGGCGAAAAACACGGTAATACGATAGCCGGTATCCTGGTCTTGAGCCCGACCGGTCCTGTGTTGTGAGCTGAGTAGCGACGGAGGCTGCGGGTAGGCGCCAGGGACTGTTCCTATGCTCCGGGTCCAGACCGGCCCTGGGGCTCGTCCAGCCTCCAATTTTTTGATACCATTAGGTGTCTTCGTGGGTCAAAGCAGCCGGGACGTGAAGCTGACCACTCACGTCCATCTAGCGTCTAGTTTAAGAATGCTTGGGGCTATACCTCCACTCCCCATTCGCCTTCGTGGCGTGGAGCTTAATTAAGTACGCGCACTTTACCTTTTGCTCCCAAGTAAGTCCCTCGAGCTGACTCCTTTCTTAGGAGCTGAAATTTCTAGCGCTTCACGGAGCCCGAAGTTTCATAAACATGTGCACAAGGGCACGCCACTGGTCCCCATCTTAAGCCAGATGAATCCACTCCACGCTTTCACATTCTATCTTTAAGATCCGTTTTAATATTATGCTCCCATCTATGGTTATGGCTTGATATTCATTCAGGGTTTCCCACCAAGTGTTTCCATACACTTCTATCCCATGCATGCTACATTCCTTGCCCATGTCGCCTTTTTGAAGAGTATAGGTTACGAGGCTCATCCTCATGCAGTTCCCTCCTCCTGCCACTTCCCCCCCAGCCTCTGTTCTTCCCTTGATATCAGAGATTAGGTTCTACAACCATACAAAACTACTTGCAAAATTGTAGTTTTGTGTCCCGATACAACAGAGAGGAGACACGTGACTTACATTTCACCGCAAAATGCAAAATTGAAATTGCGTATTATGATACGAATTCGACTGTCTTCCCAGAACTTTTAAAATTATTGAGGTTACGTTTTTTTCAAGAAGTTTGTTGTAGAAGTCCCATTCAAAACGCAACTAGTTTCTTGCTAGTTGAGAAACAGAGGTAACACGCACGCGCAGAGAAACACTGTGCTTACGGCGGAAACACGATGTTCCTGACACTCCCATCTTGTCGTTACGTATGACGGAAAGACATTTCTTCAATTTGTTTCTCTCGCAAGTTTAAATTTGTTTGCGAACTTTTCATCCTAACTTGCTGCAACCTGTTTCTAGCCCTGTTTGAGAAGGCTGGAAACTTACAAAAAGCAATTCCCTCTCAACCGCCCCATCTGAAATCTGTTTCCACTTGCTACCCTGGCCGGAGTGATTGCTTTTAGTTCAAAGGACATCCAAAAGATGTCTCTGGTGTGGTATTGACGTGTTCATTTTGCGCCCCCTCTCCCTCTTCTTAAGTGGACAGACGGACAGCGGGTGTCACATGTGACGCTGGGCGGCCTATGTCAACCCTGAGGCTACGTAATATCCGGAGTAGGCAGCTAGAAAAAGTCCCGTGTGTTGAACCAGAATCCTGTAAATTTTGAATTATCAGTTCGATTCTCGGCAAGCGCAAGGGACCTTTCTCTGGGGTTTACCTAGGGGGGCTCTTCCCTGCTGGTGAAGCCGACCACTCACCTCCCTCTAGTGTCGAGACAGCCATACCGCTGTTCCCACGCATGTGTTCACGGGCCGATGCTTAATTACCCAGACACAACATTACCTTTACTTTGCAGAACAGAAATTGAGGTTTTTGTTTTGACACACACTGTACTTAGTTATGTCTGATTCTAACTTTTCTTGGTATCATATACACTGATTAAGTTGTTTTGAAACGTCCTGTTCCTCGTCTTATTTAGCCCTTAGGTTGTGATTGCTATCAAATTATTTCTCCCTCGCCCTTGGCTGAAGTAAAGAAACTGAGTAATTTATTTGAAAACGCCTTGTGCACCGTCAGCTTCTCGCTCAGTCTTTCCGCTGCGTCCCGTTCCCAAATTACAGTGCACGCGAGAGGGCTGTGTTCCCCATATTACACTCACGTGCGCACTTGAATTCAAGTTCAAATTAGAGGCAGGAGGATAATTTGTTTTGGGGGCACCCTGTAATCCCCTCGGGTGTTCAAATTACTGCGATTGCAGATTGGCCCATACATTTTGCCTCCCGTTTCAATTTCCTTCGTGTCAAACTAAAAAAAAAAGTCGACGGAGTTCCTTTTTTCCAGCTCATTTAGGAACTGGCGTCTCATTTGTATTATTACGTGACTGTACAGGAACAGGATGTCCATTAATGTCGCACCTAATCTGAGATCACGACAGGTGAAGTGTGACGTCACAAGCCTTCTGATTAATAAGCCCGAGAGAATTAAGGTCAAAAGGTAAAGCTGTCAATGTGCTTGAATAAGCACCGCACCGTCAAGACGTATGGGGGTAGCGGTGGTATAGTTCTGCGCACCGTTATCCTCGGTAGCACATAAAGGTGAGTGGTTAGCTTCACGCTTCCGCTGCTTTACCCCAACACAAAGATCCCCTGGCACACATTGGAAAGTAGGTCAGGTGGGCCCCAGAACCGGTCTGGACGCTGTGGAGAAGAGGGAATTCTCTTGTCACTGCTCATAATCGAACTGCAATTCCTCGGTCGTTAAGCCCATCGCCTAATGACTGTACCGACTGAGCTGTCGCAGATTTTGGAGATGAAATGACGAAAAGGAAGAAGACGAAAGATCGACAGTACAAGTACGTAGAATGAATAGGACAAGAAAGAGACTGAAAACAAAATGTCTGATTATTCTGTGGTTTTTCTCAGTCACCCACACAAATACAACGACTGTGACTTAAATCAGGCCACGACCACTTCCCTCCACTTTTCCATTCCACTGTTTTATATACGTCCCGCCATTTGACGCTACATGGGCCATGCTGTGCGTCGTTAAACAGTCAAATAACAGGTCGAAGGAACAGAGGAATGAAGAGAAGTACACAAAGAGGAGAACGAGAGGTCTAAAGAACGCCTCAGAATGACAAGTGACAGAGCGAATAAACCAGAGATGGCTTTTTCTGTCCGTTACGGTCTATACTTCGGGGTGCCGGAGTTTGAGTCCCCGGGCCTGCACTCCGGTATCCGACTTCAACTGCTCTTCCTGCTTTACAGAACTCATCCGTTATTCAGGGTGATTCTAAATTAATGTCGTGGTCTCCGACAGTACTTAGGCTCACTTTGCAGCTGCTGGTCTCGGCCGATGATGTGACTCTACTTTGCGAGAATATAGACACACAAACTGTAACTGGCGCCAGTAAGGAGGTTGGTCTAGAAGTAAACACAGAGACAACTAGCCATATGTTGCTGTCTCGTCACCAAAATGCAGGGCAAAATCATGGCATAAAGACAGCTAACAGATCCTTTAAAAATGTGGCCAAGTTCAGATCTTTGGGAACGACGACAACAAATCAAATCCTGATTCAGGAGGACATTAAGAGGAGATTGAACTCGGGTAATGCTTGCTACCATTCAGTCCAGAACCTTTTGTCTTCTCGTCTGCTGTCTAAAACATAAAAATTAGAACATACAAAACTATAATTTTGCCCGTGGCTCTCTATGGGTGTGAAACTTGGGCTGTGACACCAAGGAAACTGGCAACCGCAATTTCCGAGAATTGTTCTCAGCCTGAGTTGAACACATGTTAGTGAATGGAATAGCGCAAATTGAGGAAACGGCTACGCAAATCGAGGGGAGACTAAGAAACTCGACTTGTAGGCAACGGAGCATGCCAGTTTTGTGACAGTTGCGTTGCCGCGTGGTTTCCTAGTGTCAGCTGTCCTGTAATGCGCGTTAGTGATTAATTTCTTTAAGATGGCCGAAGAGCTCAGCTCCATGAGTGAGTGGTTGTACTGTCAAGTGGCTGCAAGAGACAGATGTGGAGAGAACCTGCAGTCACCGGTACAGCAGAAGTCTCACGTGGTGCTATTCTTTTTATTGTTAGTGGGGTGGGACTAAGTCCCTTGTACTGCGGCCACTTCTGGCCTATTGTACCAGCCCCAGATGATAGGTGAGGGTGATTGTGGAGCAATTGGTGGAATGAAGATTGGTAGGGGAAACCGAAATACTCGGAGAAAACCTGCCCCAGCGCCACTTTGTCCACCACAAATCCCACTTGATCAGACCCGGGATCGAACCCAGGCCCCCGCGGTGGGAAGCCAGCGACTTACCGCTTGAGCTATGGCGCGGCCCACGTGATGCTAAGTACAATATCATTGTCATCAAGTTTCCGTGCTTGTAGCAACATGCAGGCTGTTCTTTCTGAGGTACACAGTTTGATTCTAAATTATTGTTGTTAGCCATGCCAATTGCTGGTCAACTGCATTTTTATTCGTGTTTCTACTTCACTCTTGTCCTTTCGTTCCCTGCTTTACCTTTACTTTTATATTTAAACATATATGTTCCTGCTTTCTTCCATTGCTCTGTATTCTTGCATCCTATCTTCCTAACGCCTGTTCCTTGAATCGACATTCCTAAACCTCCTGTCCGGAATTTCATCTCTCCAAATCTTTGTTCCGTCATATCTCCATATGGGGCAGATCCCCCCCAACTCCCTTGAGTCTCCAAACCCCATCCCGCTCCTCCTGGCTTTTCCTGTGCAGCCCTCGCCCCCTCGCGC
>NW_019729232.1:224975-226346 GCF_002891405.2 Cryptotermes secundus
CTTTTCTGTTCACCCTGTTCTCTGAAAAAGGAAAGAAAACAGTACGGAACTTCGAATGAAGAAAAGAGTGTATTTATATACCAGCCGTGCGCCTTGCACTCTCATATGCACTGCCGTATGTTGGAGCGTGTCCAGTTGTCCGCTGTTAGCGTGTTACGTCACGCCACCTGCTCAGTATGGCATCGGATTCGTTCCTTTTGGGGCCGAGGCTAGCAGGAACTGCGCGTGGATTATTAATCTTTACCAATTAATCTTACACTTTTCCACTAATATAACGCCACTTCCCGCAAACTTGTGATACGTAACGTCGCACTTTCGCATTGTCGACATGTTGGTGTACTTTATTTTACAGACGAAATTTAGTTCGAAACAGAAATATTCCTCACTTCATCGCCAGCTTAACGTGCAGCCATCGTCCTGTTCAGTGGCTAGCAGGGATAAAGCGACCAATGCGTGAAGCTGACAACTCAGAACATTAGAATTGAGGTCTATAGCCACGGAGCTTCTCCTACACCTTCTTGTCGTAGGACGTAGCTGTGTAGACCTGTAGGACTAACATTGAAGCCAGTTCTAACTCTTTAAAGTCTATTTCGCTTCTAAATAATTCAGTCCGTACCTTACAGGAAACATTACGTCTCCGCTACAGAGCCCAACCGGTTAATGCTGTTTAAGGAAACAGCCACTGTTTACTGTGAGAACCACACGGAACACTCAGATACACTCTGTGGTCGGAGTGCAAAGTTTTGGTATGTGAAAGCATTTGGTACATATAGTAACCACTGGGCTTTAGAGGGTTAATACCCGTTCTTCCCACAGTTTTGCTCCTGCTCATGGTGTGTATAAGCCTGATTCCCTGAAGGGTGCTTCTCTGGTGGCCGCTCTCCCAGGGGGATCAGAGTAAACCGATAAATCAATGTGAAATCAGGCGCCAGACCGTAAAATTATACGGCAGCGATAATTCTACACAAAGGGTTTATTTACCGATCACGTGATGTTTGTTAATCCCGTCCGTGCTGCATAGTTTGAATGAAAGTGAATATGTTAATCAGTTCTTCCTGGCGATCTGAAGTTCCTATTGTTGGGGCGTCTCTGCTTCTGAAACGTCTTTGAGGATTGGCAGTCGTTAGGAATACATGTATCCACAGCTGGGGAGACACACAGTTCGAATCACGGCTGGGACACCAAACATAGTGCTGCCGGGATGGCACCTCGAATAGGCCACGACCCCTTCGTTCCACCCACTTCAAGTTCATCATTCATCTATCATTCTGCCATTCGACGCCACTGCAGTGTTGTTATTCGATGAAACTGTACGTGGTACATGTCCTTTCCGGATTCTTTCATATTGTTGCAGAGTTTTGTGTGTGGGGG
>NW_019729232.1:226358-228564 GCF_002891405.2 Cryptotermes secundus
GGGGGGGGGGGGGGGGGAGACGTCGCGAGAAGGAGCATGTTCAGATTTTCTGTTAAGATCTGCTGGCAAACTCCATATCTGATCCCAACCGAGTCTGCAAGCTCATGGATTGTTGGACGACGGTCTTCGTGGATGAGTTTTCGAATTTTTTCAACTGCAACGAGCAGTAGGAAATTTTCGTCAACAATAGAGGCCGTGTTTTTTCTATGTGGTCCGTGCCGAGAGTATATAAGAAACAGTGAAGATTGTTCGAAAGGTACCCCCGTGTGGAGGCGGGGTCGAATACCTCCCCTGCGAGTCGTAAGAGGCGACGAAAAGGGAAGTTTCAAATCTGAGACAGTAAAAAATATGGTCGCGAGTCCCAATGGCCTCGGACCCGAGGAAGACCGCGCTGACAAGGACCAGCAGCATATGCAAAAGACAGACCCGTCCTCTCGTTAGAGAGGGCGCCCCACAAAAATAAGACCGTAACTGTCAAACAGTAATAATTACTGGGGCTCCACACTAAGACTTACTTACTGACTGACCGTCAGTCGCAATGTAACGTTGATTTTGACTTTGTTGGAAAGGTTCCGTTCTATTTTGACTATAGACTGCTGTAATAGGAGGAGCTACTAATGATAGGGCACGGTCTGCTGTACTGAGCCTGGACTGACAGAGGCCCTGTATATGTTATATATCCATACATTTAATAACACATAAAATGTAAACTGCACATACTGAAAACAAACTTATTACTGCTGACTGTGACTCTGGCAAACGGCAGACCCGTCCTCTCGTCAGAGAGGGTGCCCTACATCAACAAACCTGCAGCTGTCTGACAGTAGTAGAGATCTGGTCTTAAGCCCCAGATGGGTGCTTTATTCCAAGACAGAATGACCGACTGACCGTCGGTCGTAATATAACTTTCACTTTAATCGCTTAGTGGGGGGGGGGAGTCCAACTGGATCCACTCGGCACGGCGGCCACTGATTGGCCTATTGTAGCCTGGCCCGGGTGATTATGATGATGGAGAATTTTGTGGAATGAAGAGTGGCAGGGGAAACCGAAGTACGCGGAGAAAACCCGCCCCAGCGCCACTTTGTCCACCACAAATCCCACTTGACCAGACCCGTGTTCGAACCCGGGCCACCGTGGTGGGAAGCCAGCTAATATAACTTGAATGTTGACTTTGTTCGAAAGGATTCGCCAGGAAGGCGTCGTTGAAGGCAGTTCAAAAGATGATTTATAGTACCTTAAAATAAGCCACGATGATCCATACCATTCGACACTGTGTAGCCTGAGCTACATGAAATAAGTAACTATAGACCCTCCTTGAGCCACACCGTGTGTCGTTTCCCTCGGAGTAGAACACGTTTTCTAGTCTGCCTGTACACTGGGATCCCAGTCCCCGCCGCTACAAGCGGGGACGCCGTGTAAACACGGCGCTGACAACTTTCCAAATTCTGTTTGTACTTGTTCCTTGTCGCCCCGCCCCTTCCTCCTGTCCCAGTTGCTTGAGAGGCTTACACGCTGCCTTTGTGCTGCTCCAGCAGGTACCATTGCTTGGCTTATGAATATAGATGTCTCTGTGTGTCAGCAGGAGCATTGCAGCACCTCTACCCGTTGCTTTTCCCGGCGTACGTTTATGTACCTTCTCTTTGATATTTTAATTTTCTTTATTTAATAAATACTAACAAAATTTTGATTGATGATTGTGCTCTTAGATAATTCGTGTCATGTGTATCAGTGTTGCCGACGTTTCGGTGACACCCGCTCGTTGGCCTTCACCGGGCGCCACCTTCCATCCTTCCCTACATTATCGCTTATGCACCACACTCGCTTAGACTCTGATGATGGAGGCAGCATGTGCCTCCGAAACGTCGGAAACCCTGCCCATATGTACACAGTACAGAATTGACATAAACAGCGAACAACCTCGAAAGTTTAGAATCAACATTTAGACCGTGAATATTGTCTTGTGGGTTGTGACACCGTCTAGTCTGATAGAAGTTTACCAGTGCTTCGGAGAAACGTTCTGCCTCCGTATTCGTGGTTGAAAACTGTCCGGTAAGCTTCTACCAGACTTCATGGCGTCACATCCCTGTGAGAACCTCAGATGCAGTTTCCTCAAGGTCACACCTGGCCCATGACTACGAACTTGTAAGAGGGACATCTGCTAAAATTAATTAACGTCGCAGATGTTTCCATGTTTGTAACATGTTTT
>NW_019729232.1:228572-257596 GCF_002891405.2 Cryptotermes secundus
GCACTACAGCCCCAGTGGGCCTAGGCCTACGTCCATGAACTTCTCCGTTCACTTCGGTTTTTCTAGATCTTACACATTCGGTAGGACTCCTTGGGCGGGTGATCATTTCGTAGCAAGGCCTCTACCTGTACACAGACACAGAAAAACGCACACACACAAACTAAACATCCATGCCCTGAGTGGGATTCGAACCCACGATCCCGGTTTCCAATCGAGCGAAGACAGTACATGCCTTAGACCGCTCGGCTACCGTGACCGGCTGTAACGTGTATTACAATACTGAATTGTAGGACCCTACATTAAATGCTACTTCCACCTCAGAATTTCGCACGGCGTCATTCTATTGTTACTAATGGAATCAAATTTAAGAGTATAACTATAACATGTCCTTTAGTGGTGTAATGTTGGTATAACTGTGATGCTGAAACGGACGGACAGACGTGTGTGATGCAGAGGGCGTCCTGACAGTCAAGACAGATGAAAGGCTTAGGATCTCAGTAAACTCGCACCGATGTCCTATAAACTGTCTTGTTGCTATGGCAACTGATGTAGTCATTTCTTCTGTTCTGTTTGTTTCAGAGCGACGTGGAAAGTGCATTCAGACATCAGCTATAGGGTGAGTCAAAATATCTGTAAACGAATGCTGTTAAAAATAGAGGAACGGAAATAACATTTAGAAATCAGCGTTACCCCTTCACATCTAATGGTAACTGTAAGTACCACAAGCTTTAACATAAAAGAAACCGTATGTTCTGCTCACAGTAAATACTCATGTATTGCTTGTGATTCTGAAACAAACAGTGATTGTTTCGTGAGATCTAGAGCTTCTCACAGCTGTAACTATAATTACTGCTGTCGTCTGTCTAATATTTGCTATAAATATGAAGATGGAGGTAGCAGATTCATTCGAAACATTGGTACCTGTTTAGCAGCCTAAACAGCGCCATATTCCGGGTGATAGTAATCTTCACGGATTGTTTTCCTAAACAGAATTAACCCGTTCCTAATGGTTTTTCTGTAATCAGTTTAGTAAATACTCGTAGATGGTTTCAATTCCGTGTGGATGCGGGTTTGAATACTTGCAACGTAGCCCTGCGAGTCATAAGCGGCGGCAAAAAGTGTGGGTCTCGAATTTGAGACAGTAAAATATGGTCGCTAGTCCCGCGGAACTCGGACCCAAGAATGACTGCGCTGGCAAGGGCCAGCATCAATTGTAAACGACAGACCCGTCCTCTCGTCAGAGAGAGCGCTCCACAGCAGCAAACCCCCCAACTCTCTGACAGTAATAAAAATCTGGCCGTAAGCCCAGCCGGATGCTTTATTCCAAGACAGACTGGCCGACTGACCGTCGGTCGTCACACCCAATTCGACTGAGTAGTTTCATTAATAGACGGACTGTACAGTCGGCTGCAGTAGCACAGATGTCAAACAGAATTAGTTGCGAATTGTGTTCACAGAAGTCTGTACAAAGAGAAGCAGACTATTTGCCAATGACACGTCAAATGAACCGGAACACAAACAATACGTGTGCCCCTAATTCATAGGCCACAGACCGCTGTCACCAACACAGAGGGCTCTGTCTGACTTCGCTGTAACCCTGGCCGCATGTATACAAACCAAAGGCAAGCGACGCACATCTTTGTAGTTCCCACACTAGCCTGTGTTTGCTTGCGCCAAGAGATGTCGCGGATGTTTCAGCGCAGCTGGTATTCAGATGTTCACCTGTAACGCCACGTTGATTCAACGTGTAGGAGATGGAGGAGATGGATGACTGTAATACAGACAAATGTAAATGACGGGAAGGAAATTAGGGAGAAATGGGGAAGTGGAGCAACGGAGCGAAATGAAGTGATTCTCCATTGCATTTTCAACGGGAATTACAATAGAATTAAAGAGATATACATGTTGACGTCAATGTCAGACGTTCCGTGAGATAATTAATGCCGGAAAGGCACCTGCTTTTGGTTCCAGATATCCCGTCTGTATATAGGGCTCTAATGTAGACATATATAAGCACATCAGAAATATTGGCGTGTACACATTCTGTTTGTCAGCAGTTCTCATCATTACAGTTCTGTTACCCTTGCCGCGTGTGTACAAAACGAAGGTTCTGTCGGCCATATGCAAAAAGCTCTTGCAATAACTGAACCAATGTTGAAAACGTTCCATGCTGAAAGTGCCACCTTATTAAACTGCGTCTAAAATACTGTCATGGCGGACGTTCACCTTCAGGGTTTCCGAACTCTCCCCGGCCTCAGCTGTCACCTTCTCACAACAGCTGAACCTCAGCAGTTATCTGACCCACAAACTCACCAACCAACAGTTCAGCTCTCATAACTGCCCGTTGTGTAACATCTCGGCACGGACCGCATAGAAAACACCGTCTCTTATATTGCAATTGTTGCCTTGAAAACAGGCTTGTTTGCGGAGCCTTTACTTAGTAGCGGTTGTTGTATTGTTGCTTATTTTGCCGTTGTTCCCTAGCGACGGATCTACATGCCACAATATCTTTGAGGTTGAGGTCGTCATGAGGTACTGACGTAGATCAATACATCATCATGATCATCAGAGAGTCACCAGATTCTGTTTCCAACGTACGACGGGAATCACCGGAGATCTCGCTGAACACATAGGGACTTTGCTTCCGTAAGGTTGCCTGCCCTGTATATGAAGTAGCCTCAGTACATGGCTCCACGTTGGTACAACTGTTGTGCACTCTACTACTGCGCCTGTAAGCATAGGACCGCGTATCAACTGAGTGAGCCCGAGAGACGTGTCAGTTAGGCCCAGTAGAATATCGGGAGAAACAAAACGTGAGAAATGGAATCCGCGTCATGCAGCAATACGCCCGCCTTCGCGTACGTGTTTATGCAACGACTCTCTTTCTCCTGGCCCTGAGATCCACTGTACTGGTTGACGCTCCATCCGCAGGTATTACTCAGTTCAGGCCACGACCGCCTCCCGCTACGTACCTTCGTCCAGTGTTCAACGCCTCGTTAAATGAAGTGACGTCAGTGGTCAGAGTGAGCGAATTGAAAGGGATCTGGAAGGAGGCCAAGGCGGTGTAATTTCCTTTTAGGAACTGAGAGAAACCAGGAAAGATCAGAGTCTATATCAGGCGGTCTCGTGGCCAAGAATTGAGTGCAGACCACGCGCTCACTGTGCCTTCGGCTTTTGCTAAGAGATTTGTATGGTGAGTAATCTAACGTCAAGGGTTATGAGGTAGCAAGCTGAATATAATTGTAATGCTGTGTGCCCCACGCTGGAGTACATGTCCTCGCTCTTGTCAATTTGATGACGAAAAGAGGTGTGTATCTCAGGTAACGTCCCTCTTTATTCTCCTTTAATCAAAATAACATATAGCATTTCAGTCCGTACCTCACAGGAAACACATCACTTCTCCGCTACAAAGCCCAACCGGTTAATGCTGTTTAGAGAAACAGTCGCTGTTTACTGTGAGAACCATACGGAACACACAGATACACTCTGTGGGTAGAATGCAGAGCTTCCACTTGTTGAAGTAGGTGGTAACTAGTTTGCTTTAAAGAGTAAGCACAAGTGGTACAAATAGTTACCACCACACCCTATACTTTGTAAAAATTTATTCAATTTGTATCTAGCAGTAGAGATAGCAACAGAAAATCATTCCAGTTGCATTAAGTTCCACAATAGTATCTCCCATCTCGCTTTGTTGAACCTTGCTGACATTGCAAGCTCCGATTATGCATTCACCCCCTCCCCCGTCCCCAATCACAGCCGACATCCAAATCAAACCCTTCAACCATTTTTTTCTCCCCAAGAGCCGCAAGGGGTGGGGGTATAACAATCACATCCATGCTCACCCTCCCGCCATCTTGTAAGGAAGATCTCTTCACAAAGGCGCACGAGAAGATGGCGTTAGAGGCATATTGTGGCCAGGGGTGTCCAAGCCCGGGCGGCGTACGTGATAATTGGGGCTGCTTAGTGAAGTTGCAAGGTGTTAAGCATGACGAGCGGGTTATTGCAGAGGTAACATTGAAGATTTGTATTTGCGATGTGCCGGATTCGAATCTTGGTGGTTGCTATGGACTCGCATGTCTTTCTGTCGTGGCTCTACTCAGTCTCTCCGAGAAGTGTCTGGAAAGTATCTTAAACTCTGAGAAATGCGGTAGTTCTACAGAGTGATTAAAATGCTAACACTTACAAAGGGGTTGATTTGACAACGTTTATAGACTTTGTGTTTCGCAAACTGTGCTTGGTACAGTCTGTACGGTGGCAGACTAAAACAGCTCTCTCTCTAGGTTTCAACTTCATTTCTACAGGCTAAACATTTATTCAGGAGCAGGGCCCCTAGAACAGTAGACTCCATGTTTTTTATTGCTAGTCCAGTGTACTGCGGCCACTTCTGGCCTATTGTACCAGCACCAGATGATAGGTGAGGGTGATTGTGGAGCAATTGATGGAATGAAGATTGACAGGGGAAACCGAAGTATTCGGAGAAAACCTGTCCCAGCGCCAATTTTGTCCACCACAAATCCCACTTAACCAGACCCGGGATCGAACCCGGGCCGCCACGGTGGGAAGCCAGCGACTAACCACTTGAGCTCTCGCGCGGCGTACCACAGCATGTATGCTTGAAAACAAAGGTGACTACTTCTGCGCTGTCGCTCCAGGTGCAACACTAAGCTCCTTAGTATCTGAGAGACTGCAACACGCGATACACTTTCGCAGGACATGTGTAACTCTGGAAGTCTAAGTCGGCGGGAAATGTGTCGTTACAGCAGAGGCATGACTTGTTCCTCTATGACGGCCACATTCAGTTTCTGTTGTCGTCATTACAGCGGGGACCTGGAAACTTATCGCGTCAAGACGTTCGGGGGAGAACCCGGACTTCGCTGTAATACTTTCTAAGCCGATTGAACCGAAGAGACTGGTTGTCTGCTTCATCTGATAATATCGGATGTAGCTGGTACTTTGAAGCTGGCCTTGATGCGTAAAATGCGTTATTTTAAATTCTGAGGGGGGTGTAGGCTGATGGTCTTGAATCCTGAAGATGGAAGCAACAGTTTTCTCCGATACATAGGTAACGACGTATTAGATCACTGAATGTAATCGAATTGGGATTTGCTGTCTGAGCGGGCGCTGTTCCCGTGAGGCCAGCGCGCGCTCTCCCATTTGCTCCCGGAATTATAACTATGCCATTCGATGCCTTGAATATCTTCCACTGTGGGGTGGATGAATTTTTATCAGAATTATGAGGGGTGTGGGGTGGAATAGCTCAGTATGGCATCCCCCTACTCTGAAGGGAGCCATTGCACCCCTCGGTATGTATGTGCACGAGTGTTGGGTTCGATGGTAGAGGCAGAATTTATGTCTAGGTCGTTTTCCATGCTCGAATGATCCCTTTAAAGCTTAGTGGTTGCTATATATACCACCTGCTTTACCACACTAAAACTAATACTGCATTCTGCCCACATAATCCTTCCAGCCGCACTATGGCCCTGAGGTCGACTCAGCCTCTAACAGAAATGAGCACCAGGCATCTTCCTGGGGGTAAAGGGCAGCCGGCGCGTAAGGCTGACCTCATCGCCAGCTGCGAGCCGATTGTATAGAGAATGTGGGAGCCTCGACGTCTCACATCCCTCTCTGCCTCCACGGCCTGTTACAGGGATAGCTGTGTTATTTATTTATTTATTTGAGGGACGCAAGTTTCTTGATCTGTTGATGAACCCATAAATGCCGACTATTTTATGGCGCCAGGGCGGCGCATGTACTTGCATACGGGTACGGGCATTTCGACAGACAGGCAGAAGGAATTCCAGAAACCTCTTTCTGATTAAGGGGTACCGGAGACACGTAAATCTGTCACAATATCGAGGTGTGGGATCCTGCAGGTATGTCAGAGTAATATGAAATGTAACGGTGAGATGAATACTCTGGAAGTGCTCGATTTTGGGTTCCCATAAGAACGAATTGTTGAGCGTTTTATATCACATGAACTTCTGCCTTGCAGAGAGTCGCGAACGAGCAAGCATTGTTTTGTTCCTATGCATCTTATCTGTTCTGAGGATGCTGATACTGTTTTGGTGTGCTTATATGAAGTGTGGTATGGTACATAAAGGAGGCAGTTTATGCATATTGTAGCATGTAGACCCTTTGCTAAATAATGACTGTGTAAGCAACGCCTGTTGCTAGGCAACGGATTCATTACACGCGCTAATGGACTTGCTGGAAAGCTGTATTTTCTGCGTGGTCCGCGCGGATGGCTGCGAACGCAACAGTGGCTACGACAACAAAGGAACGGTATTTTCTGTGCTGTCCGTGCCTAGATATTCTAAGCAGGACAGTGGAGCGACTGTAGTTCAGTTGAGTGAAGTGAAGGCGAGTGAGTGAGAGAGTACTGCAGCAGTTCAGGGATTGTGAGCTGTTGATGTTAGAAGCTGGTAGCTGAGGCACGACGATAGTCCGGGAAACCAGAGAAAGGGAAATGTCCGCTGTTGTAGCCGCCACCTAGCAACGTCTGGTGAAGATAAGCAGACTGGAAGGACTCAGCGCGTGGCTTTGGTGAATTGTACAGTACGTGAACTAGTGATAACGCTGTAGTTACTTGTAGTTACGATCTATTAGTGTTCAGCAAATCCAGTAAACGATACAAACCCCATTCACACTCAGAATCGTGACAGTATTACGGGAGATGGCGTTGAACGTCAGCCTCGATGCATCACGCAATAGCACGTAGGACTGCAAAGGAGTACAGGATAACGGGAATTTAATGACAGAACTGACGAATCTTTCCCGTTGAAGAGGCAGCGACTGTTACACTGGTTCCACAAAAATTTCTGATGTAACTGTTGCATACGAACTATTTATATTTTTGTCTCCGAGGAACGCTTCAAATAAGGGGGGCGGGGGATATTTGCTTTTTGTACCTCTGCAGCCCCTCATCCTTCAGATGTATGGATCGTTCCTGTTTTTGAACGTCTGCATTTACCTAGTAATGAGTTCCATTTGCAGAACAATAAATGCTCATATCTCGTTTGAAATGTTTCTTTGTGTAAATTTTAATTAAAAGTCTCTAATTAGTACAATGACTGTAAAATATGGCGCATTGTGACCGGCTTTTGTTTTGTCTCTTGTGCGGTGCTCACGTCAGTTGTTATATGGCGGGAAGTCGTCTAATTAGGACACGGAATGGCGACTTTCGTCTCTCGCAATTTTAAGTCAGATTTCTTTTCAAGGAACGAGTTGAAAAGACATGCCGCGAGGGCGGAGGCGTCGTAATTATTGTACTGAGCCCCTTGTTTGTGTCTCGTTATGTTCAATTTAACCCTCTCAGAGCACAGACGCGCGCTCCTGTGTGCGTTCCATACGGTTCTTACAACAAACTGCGGCTGTTTTCCTAACAGCATTAACAGATTGTAGTTTTTATGGAGTTGAAGTGCGTTTCCTGTGAGGTACGAAGTCTGTAATTGTAAATTAACTTTTTTCCCCCCATGCTCAATATTTTGTGAGCTTTTTGCGGATTTTTTCCTCGTCCATTTCATAACCAGAGTATAATTATACCTAATGTATTGTTATTACCAGTGTCCTGTGTTTTTGCCATAAATGTAGCAGCAGCACAGTTGTTAGGGAAACCTCAGGAAACTTCTATATCGGTTAGTTGCCGGCCTGCTCGCTAGATGTAAGTACAAATCCGGAAGTTCCTGCGACCGGCCATCTTGCATAGGTTTTTTTGTTTTTACCCTCTGTCTTCAAGCAAATACTGAGACTATATGCAAATCCCAAGCCGCCACTGCGTGCTTCTCAGGCAGCGCTCTCCATTTAGACTGATAAGAATTGAATCTCCGCTGTAAAGATCACAATTATTTTTATTTCTAATTATACAATTCGACATTAATTGAGAAAAAATTCAAAATTCTTCTACCTGTTGTCTACAAACGTTCACAGAACTTGCTATCTAACGGGAATCAACAAATTTGGTCACTAACACCCAGGCTAGTGAGCATTGCTCAGGTCCTGGGCGTCATCTGCATTCGAAGCTGACGTGTCTGGCTGTCGACATACTATGCCCCTCCCCCCCAATACCCATTTCTGGCCCTCATTTCGCTTCAGGGGACGCAGTTGTTGCATTATTTGATGAGCGGGAAATTAGATTTCAGCATGTTGCACACTGTTAAGTATACTCCGCGGTTGTGGCTGATAATGCAATTTCGGACTCATACGTTCTGCGTCCCCAAATTCAGTTTCCGCTTTCAGACCTGTATGGCTGTGTTGATGTCGACATTTCTGGTGACAACGGGTGGATGTAGCCATTCGCACTCCGTGGCTGTGGGTCTGCGGTTCGAGTCTCAGTGTGTACACTGCCTGTCTGTATATTACAAGAGTAAATAAAATCAAGATATTGTGGCATATTTGCTGAGAGCAAGAATTGTGGTGCCAGAGAAGCGGTCTGTGTAGACAGGCGACATTACAGTAGCCTTACTGCCTGACGTCTTGGCTCTCCTCAGCACGTGGCAGGCGCGACCAGAACTACCTTCATAATCTGTCCTCACATCTGTCTGCAGAAACGGGGGGGGGGGNGCAGGTCAAGGCCTGCAAGCAGACAGTATCAAGAGGCTAGACACTGATTGAATCGAATTTGTGTTCCCCAAAGAAGTTTATTTTGGCCTTTTGTGCTATGATTAATGACAGAAGTACATTACATTTAGGGGAAGGTGGGGGAATATGGGCATATTGAGGGAACTTGAGCTCCAACAGTGAAGAAAACACTTAGCTGAGGATAATTATATATTTTATTACAGTTGTTATTAAGACAATTATTAGACGTGTACTTATTGTATTCGTGTTCCATAAAATGCATTTCTTGAAGCAGATGATACTACCAATACTGCCCCAAACTCAGCTGCTAAGTCGGCGCATAAATATCAGGCCAAGGTAACCTATGTTTAAGTGTCTTAACCACATTTGTTCTGTTCTCCGTTGAACTACTGAAACCACCCTCAAGCTGCTTCAGAGAGAGCTGTTACTGAGGAATGTGGGTCCCAGGCTTTGCTGACACATGCCGATGGGTGCAACAGCGGCAGAATGAGCGCTCTTCAAGAACAGGAAGCATCAGGTCAGCTTTGTGCAAGAACTTGCAACAATCTTCCGCCAGTGAGAATAAAAAATGAAATTAAGTTTATAGTAGGCGCAAGATAGGATGGGATGGTATGGATTGGATTGGTCTGGCTCAGGATAGGGACCAGTGGAGGGCTCTTGTGAACACGGTGATGAACCTTCGGGTTCCATAAAATACTGGGAAATTCTTGAGTAGCTGCAGAATTGGCGGCTCCTCCAGAAGGGCTCGGCTCCATGAGTAAGTACAGTAGACGCAACAAGCGCGTGCCATGAAGTTCTTGCCCCTCTTGTCTGCAGTGCTGACGTAACTTTGAAATTGGTTATTTAACAACGCTCTCAGTAGCTAGCTTGTGTGACGTTAGATGGTAGAGTGACTGATGAATTAGAACGGATTTGTAAGGAAACTGCTGTGGTGAAATCAAGTTACTGCTCGAGAATTTCCTTGGAGAGGCTTGGCGCTATCACGAAAACCTCAGTCAGGATAGGTAATATCCCAGCATAGATTCGAACCGAGTACCTGACGAATGCATATCTAGGATTGCATCTCTAGATCAGTCTGTTCGGTGCCAAGTAATTTCAAAATCTTCGCACTGTATGTCACTTATGTAGCTTTTAACGTACTCTCATTATTTTGAAAACACAATAGGAGGCTTATGGGGCCTCCTTGCTATCTCTACGTATCCCCCCCAAGTCCTGAAAGCCGAAATAGCGGAGCCAGAAGATGCGGCCTTTACAATACCGTACAACCACGTATGTAACATGCGACGTGACGCCTGTAAGCCGGAATAATGCAGTCAGAGAAGCGTCACTTTCCCGCGGCAACGAATACACACAGAAATGGAATTGTTGGACACGTATTTTTCTCTGTGGCTGGTGTTGTATCAAAGGAAAGCAGACGATTAGTTCTTCCCAGAACTTCTTGTTCATTTGAAATTATGTCGGATTGTGGCAGTCGCCTTGGGTAGATGTAAATTATTCGATGTTTCGGAAACTGGATTTGCTTCCGTCATGAGGTGAAAATGGGGAGAAGTGATCTTACTGAGCTGTTGCCGTGAGATGCTCACTGTTACGTAGGCTGTGAGCGGATGCACCGCTGCTTGTATTGAGAGAGAGAGAAGGGGGGGGGCAAGCTGCCGCCCCACGCTGCTCGCAGACATGTCCACTCGGCTGTATAGCCCGTAAACGGGCCACACTTAGCAACAGTCAAGACGAAATTACCTTGCATGTCGGAGATGCCCCGTCCTCCCCTATTACGCGTGTGAGCGTGAAGCGTGCGCGTTTATCGATTCGTCAGTGAAGTCTACACGTATCCAGGGCCAAGAGCAGTGTCTTCTGGCGTGTGACCCCTTGTAATGTTGTAGAGTTTTGCCGACGTTTGGCCTGCTGGTTGCGAGGCCTGCTCTTCTTCCTTGAAGACGGAGGCAGTGCATTGATTCGGAACACCGACAAACTTCCACTTCAAAGAATACTCTTTATAGTGTCCGCTCTGATAACCTGAATTCCATTATACAGGGTGATTCAGCTCAGCGTTTAGCCTCATTTGCATCTCCACAATCTGATTATTTCTTTACCCCCGATTTATCGTGCTTGGCTGCCGGTTAGGCTAAATACAGTGGAAACGTCCCCCCCCTCCTAGTTCAGGAGGCTGACGCTAGGTAGCGTTTGATGTGTAGGTGAATACATTTTCCCACTGCACACAGAAGCCTTTACAGTATTTGCATAAGACGCAGTCTTGCGAAGCAACAAGGAACTGAGAGCATGACCGGCATACGTCACCTCCTAATCACAACAAAGTTACGCGTCGGCTCTGATTTAGAATGCGGTGTTCCCACAACCGCGGAATCAGTGACGTATCTGTACGGATGTAGCTGTACTACCGTTTATCGTAAATTAACTCCCTGCTGGAAGAAGACGTGGAATCGGTGGCAAGCTGGAGGCTTTGTTCCTTTGACGTGGTGCGGACGAATGATAACAGATGGCAGAACGAGCTTTACTTTGTAAGTTGACGGGAGACGCGCTTTGAACTAATGAAGTGTTGGAGAGATTCGTGAGGCAGGAAGGAACAGGAGGACGGAGGAAATACATAGTTACTGGGATGCACACAGTGAAGGATTATATGGAGGTCATGTGATACTCCGAAACGTCGGTGAACCACGACAACGAATTTATCGGTAGCTCATGGTGTAGAGCGCAAAGTGACAGGCCGATTAGTGAAAGCAGGAAACCCCCGCTAATCCGGTTTCAGTTAATCCGCGTCAAAATATGGAAAATGACAAATTCTGTTCGCAGTTCAGTACACATTTTAAAAGACACGTGGCACTTAGGAAGGCAGATGAGTCACTTGTCTGTTCAGACAAAACTTGAGAGTTTCTTCAAACCTGCATTATTACGTCCAAAAGCAAGTATAAAATAAATGCATTATCTTTTTATAGTTTTTAATTAAAGGCTTTAGAGTGATATTTGTATTTCCATCGGCATTGCTAATGCCATTAAATTTCCCATTTGTTTGTGTTATAAGCTTTTTTTTTTGGGTATTTTTTTTTGCTACTCTGGATTATGTCCTACTTCCCGGATTAGCGACGGTTTGCTGTAATGAACTGGAAATGCAGAAGGAAGCCTGCGATTTTAGGCATTATCCAGACATTTGGCAGCAGAGACTGAGGAAACTCACGACAGTTCTTTGCCATTACAGTCGCTCTGCCGGAACCTCGTGAATACATAGCTGTGATGCTTCTGTACTGGCACTTCCGGTTGCGAGTCCCGGTCAATACTGGCAAATAGCGACACGTAATTGGTTCTCCTTGTCCTTAACTCACTGCCCTCTTTACCGTATGGGCCTCGTTCTTCGTGGCCATTCTTCTCCGCTATTTGCCTTTAGACTCCACTTATTCAATTGAAGATCTCGCAAATCATTCTCCCCATCGTATGGCTATATCAGGGTAGGCATTTATACTTCTACTTCGCGGCCTACTTTCAGAAATTTTCTTATCCACCCTTGTTTGGGCCACACACTAAAACGTGTAAAATAAATATATAATCTTTATATACGTAATCGTTATGTAAGTTTGAGAAACTTATGTAGCAGGTCACGAACAAGTGAGCAGTCGTTTGAGTATATCGTGTCTATTCTGTGAGTATTGATATCTTTTGAATGGGGTATGTGAAATGTAATATGTTATACATGGGAGATGGTTTAGGACTGACTATTTGATCGTGCTGTTGATGGGAGGTGGAGCTAAACGTCGGCCTCGACGTATCATTCGATAACATGTAGGACTGGAAAGCTGACAGTGGAATGATGGACCTTCCCGTTGAATTCTCAGCGGACGTTACATTGTTAACGGCAAATAAATGCAGAAGGAAGAAAACAAACGAAAGAAAAAGCGAAAAGCGAGGAAAAGCAGGAGGAAATAGATACAGAAGAACTTTCTGTGTTGCTGCGCCGGTATGAACCAGATGGAGTTGGTGTGGGCGCCCCGAAACATCTCCCCTCCCCGGTTCTTGTTGAGGAGGGGGCGATTAGTTATTTGGCCGACACGTGGTCGTGTCCATCAGCATCTGCATAGGAGCACTGGCTGCAGGGAAACGTAATTACCTGTGGGAGAGCTGGGGGGGGGCGTCTTGCCGTCGCCAAGAAACACATCGCACCGCGCATCTGGCTCCCCCCCCGTCAGACTCCTCTCCAGAAACTGTAAAGTTAGAGGCAAGGAGGATGGGAAGTGTTTTCTGTGAGGCAAAAACCGAATCAAAATATGTTGTGGCATATTTGATCAAAACAAGAACTGTGGAGCCAGATAAACCGCTTTTGCTAGGTAACGGCTGTGTAACACTCAACAGTGGAGTAACTGCTGGAAGCGGTGTTTTCTCTGCGGTCTGTGCCGAGGCTATATAACGAGGGCCGGCTGCCATTACGGGACAGTCCTGAGACGGCAGTTAGAAGAGTAGGAGATTGGTGTGAGATGGGCGCCAGCCTGCTAGGACGTGAGCCCTGAAGCAGAGGAAGACTTTACCAGACAGTGATGTTAAGACCGTCACTGAGAACACGTCTGTGTGTGATAGTGCTTTGTAAATTGTAGTCACGGGTTGTTTGAGAGTTCAATAAATCCGATTGCCAGTCTTAACCCCGTCTCTGGTCACGCTCTATTACGTGGCAATGTAAATATTGCTTTACTTAATATCAGGTTTCAGAGGATTAATTGAATGTGAAGATAAACGTTTTCTGTGCGGAAGGAACTTACTTATTTAATATTATATAGATCAGCTTCAAAATTAAAGGTAAAAATGGTTTTCCTTGTACTTAACTAATTAAGCACTACGTCATGAAGATGTATGGAGGAGTGGAGGTTTGGATCATGTTTTATTGACCGCGGCAATAGTTGGAAGTGACGGTCAGCTTCACGGCCCGGCCGCTTTACCCTCGGGGAAGGATCCTCAGTACCCATTGGATAGGAGGTTGGGTGGGACCTGAGCCGTATGTCCCTTGACCATGCGGGTCGGGAACCCAGTTCNGACATGGAGGGGGTCCGACCGGGACTCTTTCCGACGTTAATATAAAACATGCGGCCGTACTGTGTAAAGCCCCAGATCAACGTCTTGCCTCTGCTGAGCACAAAGTCCACATTCTAATGCTTTACCTTCTTTGCTTCCTGTCAGGCATACCACTGCCAGAGGGCCAAGTGGGCGCTGCCTCGGAACTTGGACACCAGAAAACGTTTTCTGCCCCCCTCCCCGAATGTAGTGTGTCTCACTGCTCCATCCCACTTTCTCTTCACTCATCATCATCATCATCATCATCATCAGCTTCTTCTTCAAACACGAAAGAGCGAAGTGACAGAAATGAGAAATAATTTACCTGAGGTAGGAACAAAAACAAAACAAAGTCCGTGGCCTGTATTCCGCAAGCGAACTATGCCGACCGAGCGACCGCCGCCTGTCGGAGAAGTTAGTGCCAACTTTTGCGGATAGAGGGTGTCGCGTGGTCAGCCCAACGGATCCCCACGACCGTTAATCTCGGTTTTCTAGACCGGAGAGGTAGGAACTGAAATTCTGAATACTATTTAGATTAAACTTAAGTTCCAAGAAGCGAAATCAATTTATTATTATTATTGTTATTATTATTATTATTATTATTATTATTATTAATTTACAGGGCGCTTGGGCTAGAACATGAAATAGTCCTCATGTTTACTGTGCCCTGCCCTGCAAGTAGCTGATGTAGTTGATGCGTTTAGCTGTCTGTGCCTCGCAGCTCCAATTCAGTCAAGGGTCCGTCTGCCGGATGAGAGATCAGAGCCTCACGCCGCACCAAACCTCATCTCGCAGCTTCCCATCTGGACCAGAGAGACCGCGAGTAATTCCCTGAGGGATAGGCCACACCGTCACACAAGGATAATTAAAACGGCGCGACGTTTCTTTGCTGAGCCTCAGAGCAGCACTGACCTAAATCCCTTTGATGCCTGCAGGAACAGTAGAAGGAAAGGGGGGGAGGCACAGTTTTGTCAGGAGGTTCTCAGGACCCCGTTCCAGACCCACTGCTTCTCAGAAAATCTGGTAGCGCCGGGAAGCGAACCAGAGACCTCTGGATCTGTAGCCAGGAACTCTGACCACTAGACCACAACCACCTGCTTTAACGTTGGTTGAGGAATTGTTTCAAGCCGGAAGGTCGAGTGTTCTATTCCCGATAAGGTCATTGGATTTTTCAATTGACCTAATCCTTCCAGCCGTTCTGCGGCCCTGGGGTCTACTCAGCCTGTAACAAATGTGTATCTGGAATCTTCCTGGGGTAAAAGACGGCCGGCGCGTAAGGCTGACAACCTCACCGCCATCTATGAGCCGATAGTGTAGAAAATGTGAGAGCGTCGACATCTCACAACCCTATGGGCCTCCACGCCCTGTTACAGGGATAGCGTCACTTTTTACACTTTACCCGCAAGTGTTGGTGTTGTAGAGGCAGGCGACGGGGAAGCACCGCAACGCCCCTGCTTCATGTCGGCCCCTGCCCACCTGTCACATGTTCGGGCCACGTAATGACATGGAGGACACTTACTTGGAGCGTCCACAACGTGAATTGCAGCTCATTGTGACGTTTGGTAAAAACACTCCGCTTTACAACCGGAAGCGTTGCTATGGAGACCAGGGATGTACACTGTTCTGTTTCTCGGTTTGTGTGGGCATATCGGAGTGTTCATGGGTGCTTTACTCCCATCTGTCTTGTGTCACGGGTTGCATAGCGTGGAGTGTTAAGCTGATCGCTGCTGAATGCATTGGGAAGGACCGAGATAATCTTTCTACGTTTAGCCGAAGAGACCGAGGAAGACTGCCAGGAGTTTCAGTGTGTCAGTGTGTCCCACCCCCAGATTAGTGCTGAATACATCCTTACCGCCATGCTAGCCCGCGCGCGTAAGTTGCACCTCATGAATATGAAACTTAATCAGATGATCTGGAATTAGACGGCACTCGAGGTGGACATGCTGCTCCTTGCCTTCTGGGATTGTTCCCAACTTCCGGCCACCGCCTGTCGGTTCGCACAGAACCAGCATCTGAGGTTTGCACGGCGGTGACTGTGACACAGGATCTGCACGGCGCCACGTCCCAGAAGACGGCAGGCAGTCTTCATTATTTCTCCCATTCACCGAGTCCTTGAAAACGGCTCTTTAAAGGGCCGTTGTTTACTTAACCTTATTTCTCCGGCCTCTCCCTACCTGTTGTTCCCCCCCCCCCTATTCCTATTGATTCGCCGATGGCTCCGATCTCAGCCCTCTCTCTTCCTGTACCTGTACCATCTTTCCATTTTCGACTTACACTACCCTAGAGAAGGAGGCACCATGTCGCTTCGACGCATTAGTAGCTGTGTGCCAAACTGCACGTCACATCTCAAAGAGGTTCCTGTTCTTAACTTGCATCTTATTGCTCTCTCGTCGGCTGCTTGGCCGGTTACTTATTGAACGTCATCAATAAATAATGCAGAGCGAGCTTCATGCCACTCCACTTCCGTCGCCGGGTCACATGAATAGCAATCGAATGAAAGTGTTCAGAATCTCGAAAGAAAAGCGCATAAAATCGGTTTCAGGATTACATTTCAGGATAAACAGGATAAATTATGTTCGATTTAAAGTTTACACGACAGTGACTGTAAGGAGGATGATATACGGCGTGTGTAAGATGAGGCCTGACGTTTCGGAGGAACATATCACCTCTACTTTCAGTATTTATGGGTAAGCCAAGCAAAAAACCACAGCAGAAACAGGCAACAAGTTCAACTGAAGATGGAGGCGATGTATTTCACCGAAACGTACTGCTTTCCATATATACGGCGTTTCAACCCAGAATGCTGTACTCTTCAAGATTTCTGTGCAGTACAGTAGCTACTGTTCAGCGTGTTTAGTGGCGCAGTGTAGACATGCCAACAGCAGTGCCTGTGGACCTGAGTGAGTAGTCTTCCTGGAAACTACAGCTCACCTTTCTGTGGGCTGTAGAATTCAGACACAACCCGGAAAGGAATAAATCACATTTTAATTCTTAGTAGAAGTTATGGATCTGCACATCCACTCCCCCATACGCCTACATGGCGCAGTGCTTAATTAGTTAAGCAAAGGGACAACTTTACCTTTTTACCTTTTAGAAGTTAAGTGTAAGAAATTGTGTGCTTTGGAGTGTTGTTAGTTTATTTTTAAATTTAAGGTTTTGTGCGTTATTATTTATTATATTTCATTAATTTGAGACGCACTGCGGTTCCGTGTTCTGCTCGTACCGTCTGCCGTGTTCTGGTGGTCGACAAACACTTTGATTAGCCTGGGCCATTACAAAATGGACGTTTTAGTGTATAGAACGAGGCTTTGATGTCGGTTGTGTACCAATCAGGAAATGAATCCTTGTTGCTATTAGCAACCGTTATGCACTGATACCCAAACACAGGGGGGTCTTGGCCATAGTTAATGCTTGTCTCCGTCGGCCGGGAACATTAAAGCGAAGCAAAGCACGGCGGTTTGCAACGACCTGAAGTCATTTCTGCTCTTGCACGTAATGGAGAGACGAGGGGGTACCGGAAACTGGGGAATTTGGTGCAAGAAGGATATAAGCATGTGGCATGGGCGCAGTAAAATCAGCAGATTATTCCATTGAACACAGCCCTTCAGAAGCTGATAACCGCTTAGCTAATCAACAAAATACCCGCCTTATATGCAACCCGAGGGTTTATTACCTGTTCACCTGTCATTGTCGCTTTCCTGAGGAAGACAAACTCTGTTCCCACCTTATATTTTTAGTTCCATTTTAATATTATCCTCTTCTCTATAGTGTCTAGGCAGACTCTAGGGTCCACACAGCCACATATAGTTGGTAACGGGGGGACTTTTTTTCCCGGGGTTAAGAGGTTGAGATTGGCATGTCCGTTCACCTCTAATTAGTGCCGAGTTTAAGAATACGTGAAGCTGTAACTCCACTCCGCAATACGTCTTCATGGTCTAGTAATTATAAAGCACTTGGCAGTACAAGTAAAATAACATTTTGCTGTATGAAGAGACTTCTCACGTTTATTGCACACAGTCTGCAGAATCTGCAATGGTTGCGCATGCTCAGTAAGTACTGTCTCGTGAATGAGTTGTGCCCAGTGGCGTGACTCGTATATTATTTTACTTGTTCACTTCGATATCATTTTGTTCTTGTACTGGGGTCTGGTAGAGCCAGGACTGTGTAGTTCTGCTGTTGTCTAGAAGGTTCGCTGCTAGTGCATTGGTGCGGCTTTCTGATTTTCTTAAGTGTTCGACATTCCACTTGTTTCTGTCACTGAGCACTGCGTTCCTTTGTAGATCTGCATGGATCCTGTGCTTGTTACGTACCATGGATCGGAGGGTGTTGGATAGAAAGCGCTGGAAGATTTCCATGTTGGAATTGGAGGCTGTCCCCCATAGCTGACTTCCATAGGTCCGTAAGGGTTTGAGTACTGCTTTAGATAGGAGTTGCTTTCTGTTGATAGTGTTGGTCTCCTTCCGAGCAGCCAGTTCATTTGTTTCGCTCTTTGGTTGAGCTGTTTTCTTTTGGTTTTGATGTGCTTTGCCCAGGTATTTCACTTCATTTCTCTCAGGTAAATCAACATTGCCCACGTGCACTGTCGAAGGGAGGCGTGGCACACGCGGTGTATATCGAATGATGTTATTTTAATAGACGTCTTTTTCCGCAAGACAGGGCCCACATAAAAACGCAGTTTTTATGTTGCAAGCGCAAATACAAAGAGTTTTAATTAATGCGCCTCTTTTGTTGCACGTCACCGGCATTTTGGGCGCCTGTAGAGTTTTTTTTTCCTCCCGCACCACGCGGTATTAAAAATGTGGACCAGTAGAAGGTGTTTTTAAAGGGGAAAATTTCCCGCGAGTTACAAATAGCAAAGTTCGGCGATGCGAACCGGGGGGGGGGGGGGACATTGTGCCTCTGCTGTTAATTTTAATGGGGCACATAACTCATGGCGTATGTTCCCTATATAGAATTCAGTTTCTGCAGGATGCTTGAGGTGCTCACACTGATGAAAGTAATATAAAATGTCTTGTGGGATAATACGCCGTGTATTTCAGTAGTTAGTTAGTTAGTTAGTTAGTTATTGGAGAGGGTGGGTTTCCCCATGCACTGAGACATGTATTTGTCCTTTGTGCTTCCCTCTATGATTTCTACCAGTCTCTATATCCTACCGGTACTGGTGCTTACCATCAGTCCCGCCCAGCCAGCGAGACCGGCTCTACTAGCTGAGAGGTATCTATAATGCTTCCCCCATCTACCAGAGGTATTAGAGACTGCTGTTGGGCGGGAAACATCCGTTAATTTGGCTCAGTGACCTCCTTTGGAGACATGAGGATCTTTTACGTGCCGTAAAGCTACGACACGGGACCCACGGCTTAAAGTTCCTCCCGGAGGACTTGTTCCATGAATTTTTCCGCCCTTAAAAATTAGACTACCTCCGCCGGGTATTTGAACCCGCGTACTACGAGTCATGAGGTGAGAACGTTACCTCTAGACTACGGAGGCCGCTGTGTATTTCAGTAAGTACTGACCACCCTATGATTTATCGTCGTTTTACCCAGTTCCTCTAAGCCGATACCGGGATGTATATCGAATAGGTCACGACCGTTTCATTCCTGACCACTCACCTCCACCAAGTTCCGAGGTCAAGAGAATGTGGATCTATACATCCACTCCCCCATACGCCTCCATGGCGTAGTGCTTAATTAATTAGGCGCAGGGACAATTGCACATTTACCGCTGCCTTCCACACAGCTTCTCCAATTTGTTATTCTCTGATCGTCCAGTCACTGGACGCTGTAGTCCGAATTGCTGACAGCGTCGTTACATAGCCACTAAGAAATTACTCGAAACTTTCTAAAAGTGCACAGGAAGTGTTACCTTCATCACACTAACCGTTTAAGGCCCAGTGGTTACTATATGTACCATTTGCTCTAACTTACTAAAACTCTGCATTCTGCCCACACAGCGTACCCGTGTGTTCCGTACGGTTCTCACAGTAAACGACTGTTTCCCTAAACAGCATTAGCCGGCTGGGCTTTGTAGTGGTGACGTAATGTACTTCCTGTGAGGTACGGGCTGAACACACTAAAACTCTGCATTCTGTCCACAGAGTGTACTCGTACCTTTGTGTTCCGTACGGCTCTCGCAGTAAACAGGGGCTGTTTCCCTAACGGCGTTACCCGGTTGGGTTGAAGAGAACCCATTGCCTGGGGAATATAAATACGGGAACCTGGCCCTCAGGCATCGCTGATCTCCACACTTTACAGGTCACCACCTCACACGTTAATTCCTTTCCAGCCCGTGGTGTCTTCACTAGTAGCTGCCTCTTAACGGGTTCTTGCAATGGCTCTTTCTCTGCTTCCGGGCTCAAGTCCTCTTTGGACTGCGGCTCTGTTTCAACTAAACTCCTCTTGTTTCAGTTGTCCTCCTTATAACCCATTTGCATGGACCTAGTAGAAGACACCGTTTTCAACAGTACCTCTATTGTTGCATGCGTATCCTTTGCAGCGGGAACGTGTTTACCAAGCCGCTGCCTAGAAACGGCTCTAGTATATTTCCTTATCTCTTCGCCGTTGCTTAGTAACGGCTTTGCAAGCTACATTATAATAACTGAAATACGAACTAGGTGTTCGTGGTTTTTATAGAATTATAGGCCTCAGTAAAGTCTGTGGATTCTATTCATGTATCGTATCGGCCTCTGGGGGGGGGGGGGGGGGGGNAGATCGAGGTATTGGTCATCGCTGGATGAGGCCGTTGCTCTCTTATCACGGCCAGAGTGAGATGCAGGATCCAGAAGACAGAGAGAGAAACAGAGACCTGATTGGAACATGCGGTCCCAGTCATTCAGGAACACTGGACTTTGTTCCTTATAGGTGTTGATTCACGTGAAGTTTAAGGTGGATTCTTCGATATCCTGGTTAGTCCCTGAGACTGGGCATAGCCAAGGACTGAGTTTAATGATGTTGTATCAACTACATACCTACTACGATTTATACAATCATGACAGGCTTTAGAAATGGTTTAACATGATATTCTCATGCCGATGGCTGTGAAGCTTACAGCTTTCTTGGGCGCGACACCGCGTGTTTCTCCAAATGTATTTCGCCCAGCGGCCAAGAGAGTGCAGAAGGAAGTTAGATGGAGAAGTCTCATGGGCCTTCTCTTCCTCCGTCCTGGTTTTGGCGCCGTCCCAACGAAATGTTATGGATTTGTCATGTCTGTCCTCATATAAAAATTCAAGAACGGCTGATAGAATTTTCTTTTGAACCATTGCGAAGTGTTGATACAGTCCAGCTGACACGTAGACATACGCGCGCGTGTGCACGCACATCGGAAGCGCGAAACGCAGCTGTGTCTCCTACGCATTTGCCCTGAAGCCTTGCGGTTCTTGGGATCGTTACGCAGGTAGGTAGCCGGTTTCCTCCACTGCCCCTCCTACCTCTCAGTGACCGCGGAGCGCAGCCAGCGTCTAGATTGAATAGCGTCGGTTGGTGGATGTCATGAACCCCTCTCGCTTCATCGCGCTGTTAGTCCTGCATTTGCCTGTGGAGACACTGAAGAAAATACGAAAAACCTTAGAATAACCGATTTCCAGCCACATGCTATAAGTCTAGACCAGCCGTGTCAAACATGCGGCCCCCATAGCCACAAAGTGCGGCCCCTCAACTTTTAGAGCTAATTGATATTAAAATCAATATTAAAATGTTAATAGAAATATTTTTCCAGAAGACAAGAAGTCTCACGCAGACATAAATTAGCAGGCTGCAGGAAATTAAATGTTTTGCTATTTATAACATAATTTCTTGTGTAATCTCTCTTTTTACATATTGAAAAGCTGTTAGATACTTGTCAAAAATGGCATTCTCTTACTTTTTAAAACTGCAAGATATGTGACTTTAGGTAATTATATTGAAATTATTCCTAAATAATAAGTAGAATTAAATTTCTTTGTATCAAAATCTAATGTATATTTATATTTTGAAGTGCGGCCCTGGACTATTATTTATAGGGCTGAGGTGGCCCTCTGTACAAGTTGAGTTTGACATGCCTGGTCTAGACCGTCCTGCTCGGTGCTGGAGCATTTGCAAATTGGGGTTTCATTTCTATCAGGGAAAAGATATTTTTTCTTTTGAACATGGTCATACGCAGCCTCCTGTCAAGTGTGTACGAGAGGCTCTTTATTCGGCGGGTAAAGCAGCCGGAGGCGTAAAGCTAACCACTAATCTCATTGGGAAATGAATATAAGTGCAGAAAATTAGAAAGAATTGAAACAGTGCTGTGTTCTGAGTACTACAAGGAAGTCAGGGAAGGTTGTCTTGAAGTTCTGTCTGTGTTATAACACCATGTAGTCCCTTCAGAGTCAACCGATGTTTCGGACTAACATTTCACTTCCAGCTTCATTGTCGAAGTATACTCCAACAACAAACCGGCGCGGAAGCAGGCGAGAAGCAGCAAATTGTGCCGCTGAAACGTGAGTTTGTAAGGAAAAAAACGAGCGGCTTAGCGTAGCGGGTTAAATTCTTGACTCTTATTTGGGGGCTACTCAGTTCGATTACCGACCGGGACATGCAGGCCGACCCGAGGTTTTGCGTGGTTTTCCTCAGTATCTCCACAATGGCATAGTACCGTCATTAGAGGCTATGAGCTGTTCCTTCAGACACTTTCCAATTCATTAATCGCTCCACCGCTCGGCGCCACTTTGTCTAGCTACTGACAGCGCTGTAAAATGACTCACAAGAAGAAAATTAAGTTTATAGGCGAAGTATTTGATTCTCTCTCTTCCCATCGGAGTCGTACCTCCACTCCCCACACGTCTTCACGGCGCGATGCTGAATAAAGCGCAGGGATATCTTAACTCTCTTTTGTTACAGCGCAGTTTGGATGCGCAGGGACCTTCTGCGCGTCTACTGACTGTGACGTCATCATTAACGTATCGGAACAGCTGACAGCCGCTGCACGTACGAAGATAATTTGAGTCGATTTGGACGTGCGCCGAGCGCTCGCGAGATTAATTCTGTTGGGACGGACGGACAGGCCGAGTTCCTGGATCCTGTCAGAGGGATAATTGAAAGAAGACGCTCCGCTCGCGATTTATCTCCAGGGAACTCTCTGTGGCACTTGCTTAGCGTGTGGCTCTACGCATCTGAAGGGATGAGACACCGTGCGGTCTGGTTAGAGTTTGTCGACGTTGTCACGTGGTTGGCTGGCCTAGACGGGATTTGGGTTGGTAATCGGCTTTATTGAACATCTACAGAATGCTACTACAAATAACTACGACAGTCTCACTGAGTTACACAATCCAAAGATCACTGCTGACTACAACACATACATTCATCTCAGGCATGACTGGCCGTTGCTTCGTAGCGGCTTCCAACGGCGAACGTTTACCTTCCTGTTGGGTTCCCGAACTGCCTGCGGCCTCAGCTACCAACTTCTCGCTTCCCACAACTGCAACTGTCGACAGGTCAGAGTCAGAGTCAGAGTCAGAGTTACTTTACGACTGACGGTGTACCGCCAATCCCCTGGAGACTCACGACCAGAAACTGAGCTCTTGCGGTAATAGGCCATATGTAACATCCTCTCTGACGAGAAGATGGGTTTGTCTGTCACGAATACGCTTGGCCTTTCGTCAAGTGTACATTTCGCACATACAGCGTGCTGCTGAAAGTTCTTGTGCTTGTTGCGTGCACAATTTTGTTACATAATCTCATACATACGGTAGGTTGAAAGCCGCGTGCACCGGGTCTGGTCAAGTGGGATTTGTGGTGGACAAAGTGGCGCTGAGGCTGGTTTTCTCCGAGTACTTCGGTTTCCCCTGCCAATCTTCATTCCACCAAAATTCTCCATCATCACCCGCGGCAGGCTACAATAAGTCAATCAGTGGCCGCCGTGCCGAGTGGACCCAGTTGGAGTCCAACGTGCAATTACTCCACAGTGACTTCCGATAGCGGTTTTGTCAGCACATGATGAACCTTAGAGAGCCGGGATAGGGCAGTCGGTAAAGCAAAGGCCACGGGCTTGTTAACCAGTGTTCGATTCCCGGCAGGGCAAGATTTTTCTCCACAGTGTGCAGACCCGCTCTGGGACACACCCAGACCCCTATCCATTGGGTACCTGGGGCTCTCCGCGGTCGGGATGTGAGGCTGACCGCTCACCATCATCTAGTGCTGAGGTCAAGAATTGTGGAGCTGTACCTCCACTCCCTGACTTGTCTTCTTGGCGTGATAATTAATTAAGCACGGGGAGAACTTTGCGTTCCGTAAGAAGCAAGGGTTCACGCGATAGGCGTAGGGAGAGGCCCTCCTTCTGTCTTCGTCGGCCCTCAGAATTTGTTTGACACCCCTCCCGATGCCCGCGCATTTAGAAAACCGCGCTCCTTACGGAGCCTGCAAGCAGACAACAAATCAGGTTGTGCTTCGGATATCGGGCACCAGGTGGCAGGGTGTGCTGTGGCGTTTGTTTGCAGCGCCTGGTCCTCTGATTTCCCCAGGGTTTCGTGTCCAATGACTGCTTCAACATTCGCATATTAACAGCCAACAAAACACATCGCGTCACGGCTCTAGAATGTGAGACGCTCGGAGTTGTAAGACGCAACTTTCTACAGACGACGACGCTAAACAGGCGATTGCTTTAAAACAATTTGCATGCAACCAGTCTCCTGTCAAAGCAGCTGTCCGCCTTTCATGTAACTAAGAGCTCTCCTGTCCACTTTTTTGACATTGTAAAGTGAATGTGACTTTCAGTGGCACGTCCTTCATGCAGAGTTTCGTAGATTTTGAAGTTTTTTCGTTAATCCTACGCAAGAAACACGCCCATTCGTTATAATTTCCATTAATTTCTCTGTGTTTTATTTAACGACGCTGCAAGTAACAGATATGATGAAACTAACTGCTAGACTGGCGGCCGTCTCACAGGAACCTGCTGCTCTTTTCACTGCCGTTCCAAGACCCTCCTAAAGAGTCAGGTTTACCGCCAATCAGTTCGTCTTGGCGACAAGCCCCTTGAGACTCACGACTAGTACTTTTATTTTCAACTGATCACTTGCATTCATAGTCCTTGTGTAACTTCCTCTCTCACGAGAGGACGGGCCTGTCGTGTAGAATTGCATCTGCTCGCCAGCGCAATCATTCTCGGGTTCATGTCCCGTGGGACCCATGACCGCATTTTACCGTCTCAGATTGGAGACTCCCCCAACCTGGAGGGCCAAGTCCCCGTATTTATATTCCCCAGGAACAGGGTGGCCCGGTTATACCCCCAGGCACTGGGTTCCCTTTTCGTCGCCTCCTACAACTCGCAGGGCTACATTGGAGGTATTCGACCTCCCCTCCACACGGGATACTTACTCTCGCCTAATCGCATCTGCTCGTTGTTATGTAGCCTCGGCACGGAGCGCAGAGAAAACACCGTTTCAGGCAGTTCTTCTATTGTTGCGTGACGTAACTGTCGCTCGGACCGCGTAGAGAACACCATTCCTGTGCTACTGTTTACAGCCATTACCTAGCAACGGCCGTTGTGCATAGAGGGTCTGCATACTCTTCTGTAATGTAATATCAGAGTGCAGTAAGTCTACCAGCTGCAACTCCTCTGTTTTATGGAGGAAAACGCATTTGGAGTCTTATCATCAGCTGGTCTCTGTTTCTCTTGCATTTCGTCAAGGGGCCCATTCTCATGTCAGTATAAAATTATAAGGTTTTCTCTGTTCATAATTAGTTAAGCACCACGCCATAAAGTTGTGGGGGGAGTTGAAGTATAACTCCAAAATTCTTTACCTCTTTAGTGGACGGAGATGAGTGGTCAGCTTCACGCCTTGCCCACTTTACCCCCTGGGAATGTGTCCCCGGTATCCATTGGAGAAGAGGCTGGGTGGGATTCAAACCTAGTCTGGAAGCTGTGAAGTAAAGGAAAATCGCATGTCCTTGCCGGGAATAGAACCTCGGACTTCCAGTCAGTAGTTCATCCCTATAGTTACTGAGCTGTCAGGACTCCTGGCAGTATAGGATCATCAAATATGTCAAGGAGGCTTTCCTCTAAGTACTCGTAAACTTAACGTTAATATTCGTGTGTTATTTGTAGCTAAAAGATTTCAGCAGTTGACACTTCGTCATTAAATAAAGAATTAGACGAATGTACTGATTTGAATGCACGTTGACCATGTTCCATTATTACGGAATGCGCCAGAACAGAGGAATGTGCGCGCGCATCTGTCTGCCAGTGATGACGTGTTGAGTGATTTGTTGTTTTGCGTGTCTCGCTTTTTGTTTGGTAAAAATGATAACCAATTTATTTGCCCCAAAACAAGTGTCCCAGCATTCTGTGTTTGTGTGCAATGCAAATCAATCAAACTTGACGGTGACAAATGCTGCCTGGAACACAAAATAAGAGCGGCATTTTCATCTGAGAACATCCCGGAGGCTTTGGTCACAGAATGCCAGATAGAGCTGCTTTCTTTTCGAAGTCATCCATTTCCTGCTGTGTATCTGAATATCTCATGGCGCGGAAAATACGCGAAAAAATTACGTACAAAAATAAATCAGAACGCTTTAAGAGTACGTCAGCTACTAAATACTCATCATTCACTCCTGACGAAATAAAAAGTTCTAGGAAGAACTAAGCTCTCATCTTCTTCTTTCGTTACAAATTGATGGCTGGCTTCAACACGGACCGCATAGAAAACATCGGTTCCGGCAGTACTTCTGTAGTTGCATATGTATTCGTTGCCTCGGGAACATGTTTACAGAGCTATTGCGTAGCAACGGCAGTCTCGTCTGGCTCCATTGTACCGGCTTTCAGGCGTAATCACATGCTTGCCTTCCTAGGCTGTGTTGCTGATATGACTGACGGGAGGGATTCATGAAGTACGCCGTTGAGATGGGCTCAGGTGCCGTGATATGCATAGACTGCTGCAAGCATTCAAGATGTTGTTAAGGGTGGACACGCACACAGACAGCAGGAACAATTTATTGTTCTCTTCTTCGCAATGCTCAGAGCAGTAAGGAGAACTGGAGACACCAGAAAATTGTCGGCTACTAACAAAGTACGACATACACGTAAGAGCATTGTTTTCTGTGTACTGTCTGATATTCAGTAAGTTGATTTTAATTTAATAAATGCTTCATTGTAAGGTATTCTAAAGTAATTCACTGTTTCCGCACGCGCAAACACAAACGATCATAAATCATTTCGTCTATATAGTGTACTACGCATCACATATCCACATCAGAAAATTGTCATGTGTTCGTGGTTCCGTGACTAACAGTAACAGGTTCTGGGATAATCGGATTTATTAACAACTTTGACAGTATCTCTTAATCACAATCAGTTATAGTGCTGTCGCTAATCTATTCACTTCCCAAATCACTAGGACACGCTCCATTCTCCTTCTCCGTTGTACTTCTTGTACTCCTCTGTACTCCTGCAACTCCTAGCTTCGGAATTGGACTCTTATAATTCCTCGGCACAAATCCCACGGAAAGCACTTTTCGTTTGTTCTCCTAGAATTTGTATGTATTTATTGTCCCGTTACCTAGCAATGGTCATGTGCGTCACAGTATTATTAATACTCACAGAATATACACGATACACTGACACAAAGGACTTTTCGCTCGTTCGTGACCTACAGCATAACTTGTGTTTATGCAAAATGTTAATCTCGACAGATCGCTGCTGTGGTAACCGGAAATTGCGTATTACCCGACAAATTAAGATGACGAAGCCTCTGTGGGCCGTGTTCACTTGGTAACACGTTGGTCGCACCGTGCGCTTTGGTGCCCGCGTGTGAATGTGTGGTAATGTCGTGTATTGGCTTTCATAGCAATAGAACTGTGTTGCACTTCTGCGCCGACAGAGCGCAGCACTAAACAGACATCACGTGAAGAGTACTGAAAACCATAGCCCCGTAAATCAGTTATTGCCAGAAGCTTGCCCTGATCTGCTCTACAATGAATGTGATCATGGCTGCCGAGTTGCTTATGGAGTGAAACAGTTCGCTCTAATGGATCTGTGTGAAATGTTCTGATAGTGTTTTGTTTCGCGAGGTACAGAGTAATGGAGTCTTGCTGCCTCATTCATAGAGCGATATGGTTAGATCGAAATTAGTTCTGCATGAAGAGAACGCCCTGTTTGCTTCAACCCCGTGTTCAATACCAGGGCAGTACATTTAATTTATTTAACTACGTTTATATTAAGCGGGGGCACGCGGTAGCGTAGTTGGTTGAGGCACTATGCTATAACCCGGGAGGTCGTGGGTTCGAGTCCCGATGAGGCAATTGGATTTTTCAGTTGACCTAATCCTTCCAGCCGCACTATGGCCCTGGAGTCGATTCAGCCTCCAACAGAAATGAGTACCGGGAATCTTCCTGGGGGCAAAGGGCGGGCGGGCGGCGCGTAAGGCTGACAACCTCACCGCCATCTGTTAGCCCACATGCACAGTTGAAGCGAGTTCGTGCCTAAGAGAAGATGACAAACAGAAAACTGTTGGAGTGTCCGCATTTGACGGTTCTGTTGCGCCAGGAAGTGCAAGACCTAAGTTCAGTATAAGAACGGCTCATGTCCTGCTTGTGCCTAACGAATTGGGATAATTTGAAGAACTCGACAGTAGTTTCACTCCTCTGTGAGTTGATTCATGCCGCTTCAGTAGCTAGACAATATGGCGGCCAATGGTAGAATGATGGATGAATTGGAAAGGTTCTGGAAGAAGTGGCCATAGCCTGAATTGAGATAAGATCCCGGAATTGGTCTACAGGGACTGAGGAGCACTTCAAAGGACCTCAGTGAAGATAGGCGGTGCTCTGTCCAATATTCGAACCAAGTGCATCCCGAATACAAGTCTGAAGGTTTATGGAATGGCTACCCCGTCGGTAAGATACAAATAAGAATATTTGTCGCGAGATGGAAACACTGGATCAGTATTTACTAACCACCCTATGGCACTTTATAAATGTAGTGCAGAAACGACACGTGCAGCATGCAGATCAGTACAGTGAATTGCCTTATTATTCCTGCAGCGGAACTTAATGGCTCATTTCCAGGAGGCAAATGAGAGGCTATTCGTCTCTCTGTGTTATGAGGACGTTTTGTCGAACGTCCCACACCTGAGCACTGCGCGAAATGCAGGGGAAGGAAACCTCCAAACAGCAATTTGGGGTTGATGCCTACTGTTACTTAAATGAGGTTCGTGATCGCACTCTTAAAGCATATTTGTTATTAAACGTACCACTCAGAGACTTGGAATTCTGCCCACGCAGTGGATTTGTGTGCTTCTTGCAACAAACAGCTGTTACTCCTCTTGCAGCATCAACCGGCCGGCCTTTGTTATGCAGACGGACTGTGTTTCCTGTGAAGTACGGACTGTATTCACATTATTTAGGCCAGTATGTATCCGGAAGGCCCTGCGCACGGCCATCTTGGCAGAGGTGTTC
>NW_019729232.1:257776-267214 GCF_002891405.2 Cryptotermes secundus
ATTTATGCCATGACTTCCTTTTTAAATATTTTCCACTCTTCTTTTTTTTTCCCCCGTGTCTCTTCGGATTTTCTTCTTCAGAGGGTTCAAAGAAAGTGGACTGGATTCAGCTGGCTGCAGTGCCGGACCTTCCGATGTGACGAAACGAGCTCATTCACTAGCCAGTGCATCTCCCTTCCGGATTCCTCCAATTCATTATTCAAGTTAATCCGCCCATTTTGCATTATCTGACGTATACAGTTGAGGAAGTGTTGTTAAATGGACCAAGAAGTCTGCAAAAATATTTGGACAGAGGGGTCTGTGAAGGTTGGAAGCAAGACTTCACACTGGCGCAAGTTATCCCACATCACATTCTGCAGTTGGTCCGTGCTACACAGGTTGAGACACTCGTCTTTGAAGAGCCAGGGGAAACCCCGCAAGGAAAGCTCTCCAACTGAAGTATTAATTACTTCTTGCTACTCTCAACAGATGTCGCCTGCGTAGACAGCCTCTGGAGGAAACATTTTCATCTGCCGGCCATTAAGAAAATGTAAAAGCTCAGAAGGAAGGTTATTTCTTTCATTGCAGGAATAAAACAATGGGCGGAGGAAGGAAATGAGAATACAAAGAGGAGGATTACAGGCAGGGACAGAATAATGTTCACGGAGAACACTGACAGCGCTCCCAATGTGTGTCAGTAGAAGGTGAAACAAGACAAACCGAAAGGGGGGAAACACTAAGTTTCAAAGAGGAAACCAAAACGATTTGAAATTTTCCAGGCAGTGCGCAGTTCTCATTGTGAAAATAGGTTTCAGAGATGGTAAATCGTTGGGAAAATTTTAGGTAACTACTGAGATAATGACGTAGTGGTAAGTATAATTAGCACCTTCCTTGGATCTTAATAAATGATGTATTTCCTGTTATTTGAGGTACAATTACACGTCCTTGCTTAACTAATTAAGCACGATGCCATGTAGAGGTATGGGGAGTGGTTGTATGGATCCACTTATTCTTGACATCGGCAGTAGTTGGGAGTGGTCAGCTTACGCCCCTGTCGCTTTACCCTCGGGTTAAGAACCCCGGTACCCGTTCGATAGGAGACTGGGTGGGCTCCCCCAGAGCCGATCTGGACGCTGTGGAGAGGAGAAAAGTGTTGCCCCTACTGGGACTCGAACTACGAATCCCGGGCCGTCCAGCCCGTAGCCAGTCGCTCTGCCTGCGAACATTCCCTTTCCTGCTTTGAGTACTTAGCAGGTCGGACGGGAGCTCTGAAGTCGCGATCTTCTGATGCCTGAACACTTCACGCTGTCTGCTGGGGGCACGTGATTGTCTTGCGAGCCCTCCCCACCGGACACCATGCTGTCTTATTTCTAATACAACACGACTTTTGAAAGAGAGGAGGCTTATGAGATCACCATGGTGTCTGTCTATATGTGAATCTCTGCTAGGCCACGGCTCGGTAAACACGTTCCCGCGGCGACGAATACTCACGCAGCTGTAGGAGAATTGTTGGACGCTTCGTCTGATACGCTGACCATATCTTATCGAAGGAAATTAGACGGTAAGTTCTTCCCAGAACTTTTTGTTTTTAAACGAAATTCATCGCTGTTGCTGGACGCGAGATTCTCACAGCAGTGCTATGAATAGTTCTATCTTGCAGGAGATGGTGCCGTATAGTCTGGTACAAGTTTACCGACGTCTGCGGGAACCTGCTGCGTCCTTATCCAATGCAGGTCTCGAAGATGGTGGGCACATGTTCCTCCGAAACAAATTACCCGTTGTTAACTGAACATGTCGGTCTGGCAAGGCAGTACGGTCCTCCAAAACGTCGGTAGACTAATACCACACTGCACCGCGCCACGTATCAGCCCTTAATATTTCTCATATGTTCATCATAGTTGCGTTTAACTTGGTCTCTTTAGAGCTCCACTTCCATCCTGAGTAATTTCCTGTTCTTACCGCCTACGTCATAACTTGACTTTATGAGGACAAGAGCGAGCCATGTCGCCCTGCAGCTGAAGCCCGTATGGAACGGAAGATTGAGGCTGGACGAATATGTTTATTTCGTTTGATCTGAGGTTCTCACAGCGGTAAGGAGATACTATCACCTAGATCTCCAGGGTCGAAGAGCAGGAGTCAGTATTTTCCACCGAAACGACTACCTGTATCCGAACTGCGAGGATTTACAGCTGAAAGAAAATCTGTACTATTCGAGATGAATAATACACAGTTTTCTGTAACGTCTTGTAAATATTATATTTTCTATTGGAAACGAGGCAGTTCATCTGCAAACAGACTGTACCTCTTAAGCCTGTAGGATTTCTGTCTGGGCCTAGTCATCAGGATCACTGGCAGGAAAACGAAAGGTCAAGCGATCTTGAGTTACCGCTATTCAACTGCCAACCTAACGGCCACTCACACCAAGACCATTTTAATATTACACTCACATATCCTTCCTTGTCTATGACAGTTCACGTGCTTCGTCGCTCTGCGGCCGTCCAGCAACCTTATCCTTCATTCAGGGCAGAACTCAATTCCTTACCACCACTTCCCTCTTTCCTCCTCTTCATTTTGGTCTTGCGGAAACCATTCTCCACGTCTTCTGTTCATCTCTCCCACCTCTGTTCTGCATTCTGACCTACTCTCTGAAACCTTCTTAGCCGACCCTAGTTTCGTCACTTTCTCCTTTACTATCCTTGTGACAGGCCGTGAGGCCCACAGAGTTGTGAGTCGTCGAGGATCCCAATTTTCTAGACAGTTGACTCACAGATGGTGGTGAGGTCAGCGTTATGCACCGGCCGCCTTTTACTCCCAGGAAGATTCCTGGTACTCATTTCTGTTAGAGGCTGAGTGGGCTCCAGGGCCATAGTGTGAGTGGAAGGATTAGGTAAATTGAAAAATCCACTGACCTAATTGGGAATCAAACCCATCACATTCTGGCTTGTAACGTGGTGCCTCAACCAACTATGCTACAGCTCCCCCCGTATAAAATAGATACAATTCCTAAAGAAGACAAGTGAAGGGGCGAGAATACAGATTTCAGGTCAGGACGGGGGGGCGTGTAAATGGGATGCTAAGACGTATCTCAAGTCAAGTCAAAGTCACATTGTGACTGACAGTCAGTCAGTCAGTCTGTCTGTCTTGGTGTCGAGCCCCGGCTGGGGCTCATGACCAGATGTTTCTTTTTAGATGAAAGTTGCTGTCCTGTCCATGTGGGGCGCCCTCTTTGACAAGAGGTCGGGTCTGTCATTTGTCAGTCATAGTAGATAGTATTAGTCCATTGTCACTATGTACACTTATTTACAATTGAGTCTTAATATCTAGTATGTATAATATATACAAGGCCTCTGAACTGCAAGTCCTCGTTATATATTTCCGGCGCGGACCCCACACAAAACGTATCATCCACTATTGCGTGTACTCTCGTTGCCGGGGAAACGTGTCCACAGAGCTGTTGCAACGGCTGTTTACACAGTTGTTACTTGGCAGTGGGTCTGCGTGCCACAGCACGGAAGGAGAGCGCTGTGTGTGTTAGCATTTCCCACTGGCATATGGATATCGCCAGTATGATTGCAGTGGAATCTGGTAAGTATATAATTGCACGTCACCCTCGTTTCCGTAGCGGGGCGCAGCGCTTCCTCGTCTTTTGTTCGCAGGACTAAACCTATCTCACTGTACTGCAGATAGAGTTCCCCCCCCCCACCCAAACTGTAGGGATGTGTTTAAATCCAAGCGTTACGTCACTTGCAGAACCTTCGAAATATTGAGGCCCGCTGCCTGCTGCGAATTTCTCGGTATTTATGTGCCGCTGGTGGCGGTTGCCGAAGCCACGAGCCGGTAGTCTGCAAAGTACAGGGTGTGTAAAAATACATTATCATTACAGTTACTATCAGTACTCTTAACTAGAGGAGTCACGATAGCTCAGTCGGTATAGCGACAGGTTGAACGACCCGGGTTCGATTCCCTGCACTACAATATTTTTTCTTGTCTCCACAGTGGCCAGACTGACTCTGAGACCCAACCAGCGTCCTGTCCAAAGGGTACCGGTGGCTTTTCCCCGGGCTAAAACAGCAGGGGCGTGAAGCTGACCACTCATTTCCATTTAGTTGCGAGGTCAAGAATGGAGGAGCTATAACCTCCACTCCCCAATATGTCTTCATGGTATAGTGTTTAACTAAATAAGCACAAGGAAAACTTTACCTTTTTCCTCTTGCTTGTAACTAGAAGTGGATGGGCCATGTTAGTTCCAGAATTTCTCGTACTAATTATACCTTATCGTATCTCTGAACACGTCAACGGAATGTGTGTATAGAGGGCGTGGAGATGCTTCTTGACATCTCGCCAATTAATTGTGGGACTCGGAACCACGGATCATTGTACTGGCGAGGGCCAGCAGCAATTTACCAGTCAGGTTTCAGTAGAAGAATGCACCCCCCCCCACAGTGATATAAAATTCCCGGCCGTATGGAAAATGCCCCACTCAAACTCTCTGCTGTTGAGAATGTTCACCCCCTAACGCTTTACCAGAGAGACACTGCAACAGTTGGTCTAACTCGCCCCGTCAGTCTCCTCTGGTCTCCCTGCAGCAGGTGTCTGTGAAGGGCCACTTCCTTGCTATGTTACCAGCGGTACCCGTCTGCCGCGGAGTTGGGGGGGGGCTATCCTCAGATCGTCATTTGCTCGTCCCTCAGGCAGTCACTTCACCTACTTGAAATAGGATGCAGTTTGGTTCCTTGGGGTGGGGCGAGACTGAGTCCACTTGGTACGTCGGCCACTATTTCGCCTATTGTACCAGCCACGGATAGTAGGTGCTGATGTGTGAAGCAGTCAGTGGAGTGAGAATTGGCAGGGGAAACCGAAATACTCGGAAAGAAACCTCCCACTTTGTTCACCTCAAATGCCATATGACCTGATCTGAGCTCGAACCCGGGCCGCCGCTATGGGAAGCCGGCTACTAACCGCCTGAGCTATGGCGCGGCCCTAATGGTATCTAAGTAAAGGTAAAGCCATCCCTGTAACAGACCGTGGAGACACACAGGGTTGTGAGACGTCGAGGCTACCACATTTTCTAGACAATCGGCACACAGCGCTATAGTTGTCAGCCTTACACGCCGGCCGCTGAGCGATCTCAACTCCTGTATTTGGAGCTCTCCCGTCCGATTCAATACTAAAGTTACTTTTCATGTATTGTCTATATAAAACGTGTTTCGCGGAACAGCGTACCTTGGGTAAGCAACCTTAACTAGATTCACGGAGCTGAGCCCTTCTTGAGAAGCCGCCAGTTGTGCAGCTACTCAAGAATTTCCCGACATTTTATGGAACCCAAGGGTTCACTACCACGTCCATAAGAGCCCCCATTGTACTAAATCCTGAGCCAGCTCAATCCAGCCCATACGATCGCATCCTATGTCTCTAAGATCCATAGTAAGCAACCTCACCATTAGATCTCGAGTATGACTGTTTTGGTTCCCTCCAGAAACTGGTAACTGTGTGTGATGACGTCACTATGTGAGTGACGCAACAGTACACATGTTCTGGATACAGTAAAAGGGCAGTAGTCACCTAATTCATAATACTCGGTCAGACTTCCCCAACTCAGCGGAGAGTGTTAGTAATGCCCAGATTGTATGAAGTGATGAAGACACATGATTGCAGAGAGCCTCAGGTTTACTCTTCTCGTGTTCTGCTCACTCCTGCGTCTGTAATATGTTTCTGTTTCCTTCTGTGATGTCAAGACGGAAGAGGAGTGACAAACTTTGTTACCACACGGTGCACTTGGGAATACTCCCCGCTGTGGATACTCTCGAAGTGAGTATTTGGGCGTCACATAAGCACAGGTTACGTAAATCCATGGGCATTAGTGCGCAGCCGCGGTCGATACGATGTTGAAATGTTTCCCTTGAAAGGTTACGCCAGCAGACCTTCATTTGTTACCCCTGACACCGGGAGCAGAGGGTTGGCTCTACAACTGGATAGAGTTCATAAGACTGGTCGCTAGGGTGTCTGATTAATGTTGCCACTATTAGTCACCGAATTTCCCGTAAGCTTCGTGAGACTGCGGTTACTAAGATGCGTGATTAATGTCAGCATTATAATGCACCTAATTTCCCGTAAGCTTCGTGAGACTGGTTGCTAAGATACCTGATTAATGTCAGCATTATAATGCACCTAATTTCCCGTAAGCTTCGTGAGACTGTGGTTGCTAAGATACCTGATTAATGTCAGCATTATAAAGCACCGAATTTCCCGTAAGCTCCGTGAGACTGCGGTTGCTAAGACACCTGATTAATGTCAGCATTATAATGCACCTAATTTCCCGTAAGCTTCGTGAGACTGGTTGCTAAGATACCTGATTAATGTCAGCATTATAATGCACCTAATTTCCCGTAAGCTTCGTGAGACTGTGGTTGCTAAGATACCTGATTAATGTCAGCATTATAATGCACCTAATTTCCCGTAAGCTTCGTGAGACTGTGGTTGCTAAGATACCTGATTAATGTCAGCATTATAATGCACCGAATTTCCCTTAAGCTTCGTGTGGCTGTAGGTGTACACATTAATATACTGTGGACTATACGTATGAGAACTTCTCAAGCAATTAGCAAGTAATATGAATGAATCCTCGGAATGGCGCCCCCCCCCGGGTGTCAAGCCTACTGTGTGCCAGTTGCACCTTCTTTCTGCGAGATGATAAATTACCAAAGTTTCCACGAGAGTTCGGCAGCTATTACGGGCGTTTCCTTCCTCGGAACTTTCTTCAAAAGGCTCTTTAAGACATGAGAAACCAAGGATGTGCGGTAGTGCCTGCACTGAAAACATACGAATTCTTTTTATTTAATCCTACGTATGACATAAATGAAATCATATTGTAGCTTATAGACCCGTTTCTAGGCAACAAACTCGAAACAACAGGACAATAGCCGCAGTTAGGCTGCAGATTCTTAACGAGCAACAGTTGACCCACTACATTAGAGGAACTGTGGGAAGAGGGATTTTCTACGCAGTCCGTGCTGAGGGGTTTTAATCTGGACGAAGTTGAGCTAAATTCAGGTGTTCAATATGTGCCAGACGGTAAGAAGGCAAGCGTAGAACAGTGTTACACTCCAGGAAACGACTGATGTAGACGGAAGAGTTTATATGTGCTATATCTACAGTGTGTAAACCAGAGAGACTGTTATAGTTAGTGTGTTAGGAGCCGCTACCAGGGCTCTCTACTGGTGAAGACACAGCAGCCTGTGCTATAGCGATTTGTAAATTGTGGAACTCAGCGATGGCGCTGTAATTAAGCGTAGTGACGAGCCGTGTATATAGAGTGGTCAGTAAATCCCGTCGATAGTCACTCCGTCACGTGACAGGGTCTCTCGGTACGTCATTGAGACGGCAGCCCTCACCGCGCTGTCAGTTTGAGACGCAGCCGAGACAGTCGCTGTGTGATGATAGACTGACAGCGGTCCGGCAGCTTGGGTTTCTCTCTGTCACAGGTTCTGATTCTAGATGATATGTATGGGATTACGCTTGATTTGTTGTATAAAAGAGAATTAACCCTTTAAAGACCGAAATTCATGTAAGTACAATGATATATAAGAATTCAGTCTGTACCTCACAGGAAACCCATTACGTCTCCGCTACAGAGCCCAACCGGTGAATGCTGTTCAGGGAAACAGTCGCTGTTTATTGTGAGAACTGTACGGAACACACAGATACACTCTGTGGGCAGAATATAGAATTTTGGCACGGTATCTTATAGCAAGTGGTATATATAGTAACAACTGGGCTTTGAAGGCTTGCTGTGAAGTGAATGTATGGATTGTTATACCGTCCTTGTGTTCGTCTGGCTATCTTGTGCGAAATGACAAGAGATTTAGGATTGACGGTAACCATGGCAACTCCGAGCCTCTCGAATGTAACTCAGTCCATGTTGAGATATGTTTTAATGCAAATGCCAAATATGGCCTAATTTAGTTAACCATTCGGTTTTGAACACTTAGGTTCCATTCTTTCATATCATTAAGATGGACCGGGGTCCCGTTGCTTTCCTTAACGACATCCCGGTGTGTAGTGGCGACTAACGTTCAAATTCAGAAATGAAATTTTATTGGCGTAATTAAAAATATGAATTAAAATCGCACCCAGAAACTCTAGCACACCCTTGCGCACCGACAGCCAGGGTTACTGTGCGTGTTAATGGGAATAGTACGCACTGAATTCAGTAGTATCTCAAGGTGTTCTCTGCTAGGTCCGCGGTAGGAAACAGGAAATAGAAGAGTTTATACACTAGTGTTACACCCTCTGGCAACTCAGCGGGACGTCTAATCGTTTGTTATATAAGTTTTCGTACTATAAATTTTCCCTGCTTTATCTCGTATTCCTTTCCAGTCCTACGTTTTATCGAGTGATGCGCTGAGGTCGACGATTAACGCCATCTCCCACGAATAACACGCAAACAGTTTTAACCGTAGGCCATCTGCTTTATGTAGTGTACTGCACTTTACATATCGACATCAAAATAATATAAATCCACGAATTATATGCACTGGAAGAAGTAATGCTCCCTCCTTCGTCACTTGCTACGCAACATACGTACATTCATACAGCATGCGAAGAAAAGGTAAAGCTACCATGGTGACCCATACGGTTGTGAGACCTCAAGGCTCCAACATCTTCTAGACAGTCGGCTCACAGATGGCGGTGAGGATGTTAGCCTTGCGTGCCGGCCACCCCTTCCCCCCAGGAAGATCCCTGGTACTCATTTCTGATGACGCCATAGTGCGTCTAGAAGGGCTGGGTAAATTGAAAAATCCAATGCGCACGCACGCACACATATCACTCATATCACTCATGGGGCTGAGCCCTTCTTGAGAAGCTGCCAAATCTTTATTCAGACTCGAAATTTGTAATTGAGACGGGCCCGCGTGGTAATGGAGCTACAGTACAGCTTCACGTATCTGGGTGAGATCGCCTTGTCAGCCGGCAACTTCTCCTGCATGCCAGTTGGGCGGGTCTGTATATACATGATTTCTACAGGTGCATGGCATGGAATCCGGTTCTCACGACCGTCAGTGTGAAGGTTACGCTCTGTTGTGGAAGGCGGTAGTTACGCCATGTACTCTTTGTCACAAGTTACTAGCGTTTCGGAGAAATTTACAGCCTCCTTGTTCATGGTAGACCTTGAAGATAGTGGGAGAAAGTTCCTCCGAATGAGAATACACAGTATCACAAGATCAGGTTGATAGCCCTGACTTTTATTGGGGAGGTGGTTTTTCGATCTGACGTTCTCGCGATTCTTCTCAGTCCCTCCAGGAAAATGTTCGGATTATTCCTCAAATAGACCGCCAGCGTTTCCTTCCAGACCCTTCATCAGTCAGCTGCAGTTGGACGCTGTGCTACGCGGCGTCAGCAGTCAGCTGGGACTGGGCTGTGTTCTGCTTTGTCACAGTTTCTGCCTGCTCGATTCTTTGC
>NW_019729232.1:267251-284096 GCF_002891405.2 Cryptotermes secundus
AAGTAAGATTTGAGGTTTTCATGGCGATGACTATGAAGAAAGCAGTCTTCTGGGATGTGGCACCGTGTAGATGTGGTGTTAACCGACGTTTCGGAGGAACGTATCGCTTCCATCTTCAAGGTAGAAGGAAAAATAAAATCCGCAAAAGAAGTGACAGTGAGAACAGGTGCAAGCAGACTTCCAACATTAGTCTGTTTGCACCTGTTCTCACTGTCTCTTCGCTTGCGGATTTTCTTATTTTCCTTTTACCCTGAAGATGGAGGTGATAAGTTCCTCCGAAACGTCGGTTAACACCACATGTACACGGTGCCACATCCCAGAAGACTACTTTCTTCAGCGACGTCTTCATTAGAAAATCACCAGATTCTGCTAAAATTGCCACACCGGAGATCGCGTTCGGCACACAGGACTTTTGTTCCGTAAAAGTGACGTAATCCTTCCAACCGCACTATGGTCCTGGGCTCGACTCGGCCTCTAACAGAAATGAGTACCAGGAATCTTCCTGGGGGTAAAGGATGGCCGGCGCGTAAGGCTGACAACCTCACTGCTATGTGTGAGCCGATTGTCTGGAAAACGTGGGAGCCTCGACGTCTCACAACCCTGTGGGTCTCCACGGCCTGCTACAGTGATATCTTTGCCTCCTTTCTCCTACCAATGCGTCACGTACCCTGGCAGGTATTTCGGACAGGCAGTATCCTATCCTGCCACACAAACCGCTATGTCACGTGATGTCCCTGTCCGCACACACAGGGTCGTGAAGCAAAAGGACCTTGAACAAAGCAACACACCCCTCCACTGCTGTTGTGCTGGTTCTGCTGTAATCTGCTTTAATCTGACCGAGTTCTTAACGACGTCGCAAGAGCACTCTGGCGACAGCGGACGGAAACACTGTCTCGCAGTTTTCGAGATAGCTACTTCTCTCTGAGTACTGGCCGCTAGGGGGTAACATCGCCCAATGCTGCTGTTGGAAGTTCCACGTGGAACAGCTGCGATATCATGTCGGATTTATGCTGGAAGCACGCGGTTCGACTCCTGGCCCAGCAGTCAGATGTGGGCTCTGTACCCGTATGCAGATGTGATGCAGTATTAGTGGGGAGGTGTCCTGAAAATGATATTAGGACCAGAAGAGTATATTGCCAAGTCTCTTAGGTAGGCGTGTAATGTGAATATCACGTAGATATAAGGTGACATGGGTCGTGTTTAATTTTGAGCCTTTGTGAACACGGTGATGAACCTTGGTGTTTCGTGAAAGTCAGCCAATGGCAAGCCGAGCAAGATCAATTCTCCCCCTTCTCGTACGTTTGTCTGCTTCTTCGGTTCCTCAGATGTCTCCATTTTCTCTTCATTCCTTCTGACTCCTCCTTTTCTACCTTCGTTTATTTCCATCTTTTCTCCAGCTCACATTTTCGTTCTTCTCTTCCTCGTGACCTTCGCCGTGTCCTGAACTGCACAGTTGTACTTCAGGCTTGAATATTATCCATCCGTCAACGCCTAGGTCTTGCAAGTGTTCTCTTGCCTTCAGTGTTCTTTCTGTACCAGAAATTTGCTCTGAATTACAAGAAGATTAATAAAAGATGAATTGGTTATGGTTTGGAAGGAAGTGGTGGTGACCTGTTTCAAAACACTTCCCCCGGCATTCGACTGGGGGGACTGAGGAAAACCACTTAAGACCTCAGGATAGTCGGGCGTTAGCTTCTGGGCTCGATCTGCTGATATTCTTGGCTTGCCCTTCGACCCTGAAGATAGAGGTGATATGTTTCTCCGAAATGTCTGACTGTCTCCGAACTACCGCGCTCTTCACGGTAACTGTACTGTTGCAGGTCCGACCACGATGGGCAGCTGACCCACACAGTGTTTCCCTCCACGCCCGCTTCGCCCCAGAATGACGATGGCTCTGCTACTGCGCCGGCGCTCCTTGCTCCTGAAGATCGTGCTCCTCATCTTCACCGTCTGGTTCACCGTCGCCTTCCTCCTGTACACCGAGCAGCGCGGGCCGCCCGCAGACACGAACCCCGACCCAGCCCTGCCAGCGCCTGCAGCTCTGCTGAAGAAGACGCCCGAACCGAGTTCCGCTAAGGAACCCCCGGCAGCAGCCCCCTCTGGTGACAGCCATGAGAACGCGGGCCCTGAGGAAGGGGTGGGGGGAGTGCTGGTCCCTCCCAGGGACCCTGACGAGGACTCGAGCAGTGTGCAGTATGGTGAGATGGGGAAGCCGGTCGTGCTGCCGGCCAACTTATCGGCCGATGTGAAGAAGCTGGTGGACGAGGGATGGCAGAAGAATGCCTTCAACCAGTATGTTAGTGACCTCATATCGGTCCACAGGAAGCTGCCTGACCCCAGGGACCAATGGTAAGTACAGCGAAACTTGTGCTGCACTGCCGTGTACGCTTGGGGGGGGGGGATTTTGAGCCAGAATTATTATGTTTGCAACATCTCCACTGCTACGCCCGATTTATCTCGGTTTAGTAGAGATCATAGAACGCCACAGTTCTGTAAAGTGTAAAACGCAAAGTTTCCACGTGCGTGGTTAGTTACGCAACACGACGTGAAGATGTTTGTGATAGTGGAGGTATAGCTCCATTTGTTCCTAACCTCGCCACCAGATGCAGGTGAGTAGTCAGGTGTACTCTTCTACCTCTTAGACCTCCCGATTCGCATGGGACGTGAGGCTGCGTGGGCCCCACAGCCGGCCCGGAAGCTGTGGAGAAGAGAGGAATCTATTGCCCCTGCCGGGAATCTCTGACATTATGGCTTTCAGTCCAGGCAAATGGTGGGATAGTGCCTGGATTAAACCCCGACGAGTTCCTTTCCAGCCCTCACTTATCATCCATTACCCTGTCGGTGTGGCCACTAGCAGCTTCAGAAAATAACCCAGAAAGGAGAAAGGTGCGAGCTCTCTCCCAGCATTGCCTTGGGGGACTGGAGGAGTGGTTGGGGGGGGGGTGTTACAGGCACGGCAGCAGCATGCATCAGCAACTGCTACCTGAGTCAAAACAGTTCAGTTCAACCTCCTGGACGATCCCGCTTGCTCACCAGTAGCGGCCAGCGTCACAATGCAGAGAAGTATAGTAGAACGCTAGATGAAAGGGAAAGCCATGGGAGACGTGAGAGACACTTTATTGTTTGTTGTTGTCGCAAGGTTCTCAGGCTCCACCCGTTCGTCCGTCTGGACGATTCACTCGCACATGCACTGTAGTTGGTCTTGACGCCGCGCAGTGTCGCCAGTGTTCCAAGCACTATGTTGCGTCTCAGCGGGCGCTTTCTGGTGAGTCCAAGAGGTGAGAGCCTTTGTTGGGGGGGGTGACTGCGTTCGGCTCCTGCTCCTCATTTCGAATTCCCTTTTGAGTTCCGTCCGAAGCCTGTGCAGCAGGATCAATTCCGATCCCTCTTGCCGTCCCTTCTGTTCGCAGTCCTGTGTTCCTGTTTCACAGGATCCGAAGCACGTTTGGAATGTTTACAGTACAGGGGGACCCATCCCTCCTCCCCACAGTTACATTTACCCCATCCCTACCGAGCGAGGGTATTTCCTGAGGATGAAATATGGGTAGGGGTTGCTGAAAGGGATGTAATTGTCACTCCCGGAGATAAACCATTTAATCGTGATGTAAACGAGGGATATACAACATACGAGGCAGTCAGTAAATGCGTCACAAATGGATATAAAACGTGAAACATTTGATATTTGAACCTGGGAGAAACATCCGTTTTCATGGCATATCCTCCACAAACACTGATACACTTGTCCCGTCGCTTTACCAATGCGTCGAAACCCGCGACATAGAAGTTTTTTGACTGTTGTCTCGGCCCGTTCCATACTTGGCCGGGCATCATCTGCGAATTTCGAACGTCCCTGAGAGAATTTCTCGACCCAGTTGTGAACCGCTTAACGCGACAAACACTTCCCATCGTAAGCAGGAAACATTTCTTTATTAAAATGCTTTGCATCGAGTCGTTTTACCCACAAGAGACGCACGACAGAACGCTGATCATTGCTATTATACCCTCAAGCACGGTCGCCATGTTGACTACAGAAACCAGCCGTTGCACAAGCGCAATCGCGTCTGCTACGTAGGCTGTCATGAAGCTGGACTGTGCCGCTACCTAGTGATATACATAGAAAACCTGTTACATCCATTAGAGCTGCTTCTTCCTTTAACTCTGCGGCTTAGTGAAGTGGCATATCTTTTCTTTTAAGCGCTTTGAAACGTAGACAAAGAAACAAGAACTCTGTTCCTGACGAAGTGAGCAAACAAACTTGGGTTATCCAGATTTTTGTTGAGATCTTAGTTTGTTAATGTTTGTTCTCTCCAGAATACCAAGAAATATACACAACTGAAGAACGGGGGTAGCTCAGTCGGTATAGCGACTGGCTACGGGCTGGATGGTCAAGGGGCCGGAGCTCGAGTCCCGGTCGTGGTAGGATTTTTCAATCCACGTCGTTCAGACCGATTCTTGGGCCCATCCAGCCTCCATATTCAGTGGGTACCGGGGGCAAAGCGGCCGGGGCGTGAAGCTAACCACCCACCACCTAGTGCCAATGTCAAGAATACTTGGATCTATACATCTACTCCCCCATACGTCTTCGTGGCATTGTGTTTAATTAGTTAAGCACAGGGATAATTGATCTTAGCTAGGCCTGTAAACTTGTTTTTGTGTTACATGGGTGTAAAACGTGGTCTGTCCCGTGGAGGGTGCTGAGGGGAGTATTTGGGCCGGAGAGGGAGGAGGTGACAGGAGGTTGGAGAAAACCGCACAGTGAGGAGCTTCATAACTCTGTTCTGCTCGACAGATGTTGGGGCGATGAAACTAAGAAAAAATTAGGTGGGCGGGGCTTGCAGCATGTAACAGAGCCAGTGAAGATATTCTAAAATCCGATCTGGTCGCAGTACGGGAGTGGCCAGTGTCTTACAGTTCTTAGTTTTCCTTAGGCATTCTCGTAAGTATGACCCAATAATCGCAAATAAGTCATAACCGTCTCTTTTCACTCCTTCGTAATTATATTCTCTCATGTAACTCGATACTGATTAATTTCAGTTGATACAGCGTTGTTAAGTAACTCATTGCCAACCAGAACCCGTCTCCAGAGCGCGACTAACTCTCTGTGACGTCAAAGGGCACGTGTCCGACGTCACTAGTCCTGGACCATCATTGTTTCTTAAGCAGATTAGTTGGAGTTCGCTGGCCAGCACCACGTCAGCGACACAAGTCCTGTCGCTTCAACAGTGGCCGGTCACGACGACTCAGCTGGTAGTACAGCAGTACGTAACTTCCATGGAAAGTGCTCTTCCTGAGAAGCTTGTAGTAGCCCAGCCGTCAGTGAACTTAACGTTTGTTATGCAGCCGAGTTTGTTAATTTCGCACGCTTACGAAAGCTGGTGACCGAACTTTATGCTGTGCCAGTAGAATCCACACACTACTCTTCAGGATTCATTTTAATATTATACCCCTTATCATCATCATCATTGGCAAGCCAACCCTTTTGGAGCCACAGCCTTCGTTACAAGATTCTTCTGTTAGGCCATTCGGTTTTCACTTCTTTATATAGCGCAGAGCAAGAGCGCCAGCCTTGCGCCCAGCCGCCAACCCGGAGAACCATGTCTCTGTAGGGTGACCTTGCTATATCCCTAGGCACTGGGTTCTGTTTTCGTCGGCTTCTCCGCCTCTGAGGGCTACGCTGGAGGTATTCTAACCGTCCGCCACACGGGACTTGACCCACATATATATACTTATATGTGTCACTCTATCTTCTTCCATCATGTTTCCTTAGTGAAATTGTGTCCGCATTTTGACTGCCTCACGCCCTATCCATCGTGCGCTCCCTTATTTTTAGTATCTTAACATTTGCTACCGACGCTAGCAGCGTCGCTAAACATGGCGAGTTGCGCAGTGTAGCAGGCCTTCACAGCTAAGGGCCTTAATTGGGCTGGGGTGAGGGGCCGCACGAGAAGCACGCAGTAGCAACTTGGGAGCCATCTCAGCATTTGCTTGGAGACAGAGGGAAACCAAGAGAAGGTGCGTCGAGATGACGGGTCGCTGACAGTCCGGCAAGTGACGCTCAGAGTCACATGGCGTGTTTATGACGTCAGTTGCCATATCTGTGTTTCAGGAACAGCCGAACGTTTTGTCGGCGAAATTGCTGCTGGTCCTCGCTCAGTGTCAAGTCCTTCAGGATCTGTGACCAAAATTTTTGTTGCCGGATTTGAGGATCTCACGCCGTTCGTTATGAGGAGCCCTTATCCGTGCGGCCTGCTTTCGCGCTGGTATCTTGCTCCACTGATTCGACCCTGAAGATGGAGGCGATGTGTTTTTGCGTAACGTCAGTTGGCTATCAACAGACTATCTTATCTATCTTCTCTCAGAAGATGAGAACTGTTGAACATGTTTGTTCTCTCTGGGGCACGCACGTGATTAGAAACGTGGTCCTCTGTTTGACGGGTGTGGTGGGTCGGCTTTCTGTGTAGCCGCCACGTTTGCGCTCCGTTGTAACCGAGTTCTGTCTTGCAAATTGCTGCTGGCCTTTGCCAGCACAGTCTTTTTTTCCCAGTACCGCTCACGTCACCATAACAGACCCCAACCGGTTAATGCTGTTTAGGGAAACAGTCACTGTTTACTGTGAGAACCACACGGAACACACACAGATACACTCTGTGGGCAGAGTACATAATTTTACTGTATTCAGTCCTCACCTCACAGGAAACATTACGTCTCCGCTACAGAGCCCAACCGGTTAATGCTGTTCAGGGAAACAGTCGCTGTTTATTGTGAGAACCATACGGAACACACAGATACACTCTGTGGGCAGAATGCGGGGTTTTGTACGCTGAGGAGATGGCTCGCATGAGTACCACGGCACTCGAAAGTGTAGGGGTCATCCTGTTTCAGCAGAAGTAGGAATCAATTTGTGCCGAGCTGATGACGCAGAACTTGGTATGTTACCTGAGAGCAGCGCACATGTAGGCAGAACAGTGAACTTCTTACTCGCATGGGTTCACGTATGTGCAGGTGGGGCTTCCACCCGGAACATGGAAGCACGGGTGTCTGTATCACCTGGGGGCGGAAGGGGGTTGGCAGGGATTAATTTATTGCCTAGAAGTTTCCTTCCTGACTTTGTCTTCCTGGGGGTATTAATCTAGCGGACTTCCGTGACGGCGAGTTTTGGAAAATGTGGTCAGCAGTCCGGGTGGGGCCCATATCTCTCACCGCGTCTGCGATGGATGAGCTCTTAAGGATAATATCGTTATGTCATGTGCTTGGGTTCAACTCCTTCCCAGTTCCTTACTACTCACCTTTCGTGTTTATTCGGCGCCGTGTAACTGCTGTAGTAGAATCGTGGTCGTCAAATAGGCTAAGAATCATCATGTTTGTATCTGTAAACATATCTTTGCTTTTGTGGTAGCTGTGTTGAACCTTCTGGTTCTGCTGCCAGAGTCAGTTTCCGATTAATGTAAAGTTCGGGGTTTCCTGGATACGGACGAGGATAGAATTCGTCGAATTCTTATCTAAATAAACTTTCAATTCATAGTTTGATGTAAATCCGTCTAGATAACATGATTCTGGAGACTAATCACTGTCTGCTGATGAATGCCTGACTGCTAAATTTCTACTGGTCCTCGCCAGCAAAGTGATTCTTGATTGCGAGTCCCCCGGAATTCATGACTATGTTATACTTTCTGACGGTTTTGTGAGGCGACAGCCCACGCTCGCATATCTGCCTGTGTGTGTGTTTGTGTGTGTGTATGTGTATGTTCCGTTTACATCCAGAGCTCCGAGCCGTTATGCAACGTGCCCCATAGAATGTCTTGTTCTGTATTATCTCGACAATGGGTTGCACACATAGCCCACTGTTGCACTCTTGTGAGGCGGGAATGGGGCGTGTTTCCGAGCAGATAAGGGCTGACGGATCGGCTTGCTCGCTTCCCTCCCAGCCAGGGCCTGGGGTGAGAGTGTGTTCCGTACTCTCCACAGTGGCAGGGCGCCCTTACTGCCAGTATCCAACTACGTATCCAACCCCCAGAAGTACGTATATTTATGCTATTAAGGGATGGTTTCGTTGGCATGACATATAAGCCACTGGTACACAGAACGGTCCGTATTTGTGGAGTATATAATGTAACATTGAAATGAATACACGCACATGCGCAGTCAGACCTTATCCACGGGCTGTTTCGTTTTGTGGACACTATCGGTACCTCGGGTGGTAGAGTAGACAGGCGGATGATGAACTGGAAGAGATTAGGATGGAAGCGATCGTGAAATAATCAGGGCGCCATATCGGAATTTTCCTGGAGGAACTGAGGAAAACCATGAAAACCTCACTTGCGAATAGGCTGTCTCACGGACGAGGTTCGAGATAGAACATCCCAAATGCGAGTCTAAGGCACGACGGCTGCGCCAGCCAGCTCTGCCAGCGGGAGATGGAGGGAGAGAGAAGCAGTTGATGAAAGAAGGACGAGGAAGAAGAAGAGATAATGGGGAAAGTGGAGGTATCAGATAAGAAGATAATTTGGGTCTGAAGTTGTGCGTGATGAATGACATCTTCCCGGGATGGACGCCACACACGTTTCGAAGAAGCGTTCTGTCTCCTTCTTCAGAGTCGAAGATATTCAACGAGCAACAAATACATTACTTCAAAATATCGGCGAGCTTCTACCAGACTACACGGCGTCCTTCCGGTTAATGATCTTCATAAATACCGTTGTGGGAACCTTAAAGCCAGGACACTTAAGGTTCGGCCACACAGAGCGCTACGCTATGTTCGCTACGTACGCTCTGTACACTCTGGAAAGCAGCTAACACAGGGAACATAGCGTACATAGCGTACGCAAGTCTGTGTGGCCAGTCACATTGGCAATAAAGGGAGATATGTTTCTGTTCGTATAGCGAACATAGCGTACGTAGCGCTCTGTGTGGCCGAACCTTTACACCTGTCTTCCATTTATCCTGAGGGATGTCATCCCCAAGAAGTCACTTAATCTTAACGAAGACAGAATTATCAAGTCGCACTCAAGTCAACCCCTCTCCATTGACAGCCCTTCCCATAAGGGTTGTAAGTATGCATTCCTTCACTCCCTAACTAATGGCATATGTGATTGATGATGACTTAACACAGAGTTTGCTGTAAGCTGTATTTCCTTAGGGAACTCCCCCCCCCCTACATCGAGTAAGTGGGCTTCGTATCCAGTTGTAATCTGCCAGAATATATCCGCCATATTAGCTGAAGCATCGGGAGCAGTTTCTCTCTTATCGACATCTTCGCAGGTGCGCACACCCCGCGCAGGCAACCTTACGAAAGAAAAGTCCCTACGTGTTCAACACGATTCTGGTTCCCACCGTAATGTGGCACGTACCCATTGCTAAGTAACGGCTGTGTATACAGGCGACGGAACAGCAGCCGTTGCTAGGGAACAGCTCTGTGGACACGTTTCCCCGGAAACGACAACACGCAGTAATGGAAGATGTTTTCTGTGCTGTCCGTGCCGGGGCTATATAACGAGGACTAGATGTTGTACGTATAGGACTATATAACAAAATTATGCAGGAAACAAGCAGAAGTCATACAAAATCATGACAATGAAAATGTTCGCAACATCGGACAAGGAGAAGCCCGACATAGAAAGTATAAGAGGCTTAAACTTGGCGGCGGTCAGGCATACGCCCGTTCAAGGGACTAGACTGCCGTGGTAGCTAATACTGGTAGAAATAGGGCATAATCTGCTGTACTGAGCCTGGATTGACAGAGGCCTTGTATATATTGTACATAGAAATAGGAATTAAGATTAAATTTGTAAATATATGTAAATACTGACAATGGACTTACTAATACGGACTATGACAAATGACAGACCCGACCTCTCGTCAGAGAGGGCGCCCCAAATGGACAGGACAGTAACTTTCATCTCCCACATTTTCTAGGCAGTCGGGTCACAGATGGCGGTGAGGATGAAGGCCTTACGCGCCGGCCGCCCTTTGCCCCCAAGAAGATTCCTGGTACTCCTTTCTGTAAAGAGGCGGAGTCGACCTCAGGGCCACATTGCGGCGGGAAGGACTAGGTCATTTGAAAAATCCAGTGACCTCATTGGGAACGAACCCCCGACCTTCTGGCTTGCAACATAGTGCCCCAAGTTGTTTAACCTTGTTATTTCCAAAATACGAAGCGATGCCTCACCGATGCTAAATCCATCGGAACCCTTTCGCCACGAATTATGCCAGACAGAGAGAGAGAGGCACTCTTCCCTTCAGTTTCCACTGAAATCCCTACCGTGTCATGTTTAATCTCGATCCGCCACTGACACTGACCATGTGTCGATCCACCACTGCCCGGAGGGACACAGGGGGCTATGATAAATGGTGGCCACCAGCAGCTCACAAGGGGAGCCATGACAAATGAAGACAGATTCCTGTTGGAGGCGTCAGTACTTTTATATCCTGACGTAGAGATCATGTATTTTATTGAATTCCTAGAAGACATCATTTCCGTTTCGAAAGGAACATGGCCTCCTGAATATGTGTTGTGCGTGCGAGTCGTAATTCTGATAATGATTCCAGCAATGGTCGACAGATGTCGCGAGTCGTATTCTATTCGTTTCAGCAAACGGGGTTATTGATGACGTGCCTCCTGACCTATTAAAGCACAGCGGTAACGATATGTACCACCCACTATAACACACTAAAACTGTGTATTCTGCCCACAGAGTGTATCTGTGTGTTCCGTATGGTTCTCACAGTAAACAGCGACTGTTTCCCTCAACAGCATTAACCGGTTGGGCTCTGTAGCGGAGACGTAATGTGGAAGTTGTGATTATCAAAGCGGTGACTATGTGACGCCGCAAAGTCCGGTTGAAGTTTATTTATTTTTTTATTGCAGAATAAATTTGTGTTTATTGTATTTATTTACCTCAAGCAGAGACCAGTGGCGGGCTCAATGAACACGTTAATTAACCTTCGTGTTCCATAAAACGCTGGATTTTATTTACCATCTGAGTAACTTTCGGCTTCCCAAGAAGGACGGACTTCGTACCATGGAGGTAGTTTGTTGCGATATTTGTCTTTTGGGTTGTACCGTCGTGCAGTCGCATAAGCTTCTGCCACAATGCACGGCGTCATCTCAGAAGTGAGTGCTCTTCACATTCACTACTTTGACTTCACAGTGAAGCGATGTTTTCCTCACAACATATCTGTCTCCCTTTGTCATACTTTGACGGCTGTGAGACGGCCTGCCGTGAAGGTTCTGTGAGCTGCTTTATCGGGTGTGAAACGTCACCGGCACAAATTCGAAATACTTCAGTTTTTTGACAACAGATGCAGTGCAAACTTATGTGGAAAATTTTTTTTACTAATTCTCAGGCATTTATTTTGAAGTTTTTCGCCGTTTTATTAACGCAGATATATTAATCTCATTTCTTAACAGCGAGCCCAGTGGACTAACATGCATGACTCGGTCGCCTGAATTTCGTTTTGAATACAGTATGTTCAGCGTCTTGAGTGTTGCAATCTGAACCCCTGCCATGAAATGCCCCCTCTCATACTACCTCTCCGCCGCCCTTAATGTTAATGTAGGAGCCGCGCGACTCAGCAAGTTGGACGCACTATTTTGTATTGGCGGAAGTAACGTTAATCGTGTTCAGGAAGCTTTATAAATTAACGTCTTGTTTAACCGTTCCGAGCTATGAGAGCGGGGATTCTGACTCGGCATCACTGGGCGTTTCACAATATCAGTTTCAAGCTTGAGCAGTGTCCTGTGACTTATCGGAAGGTCCTCACAGCGATGAATGTGAACAGTAGGGAATTCTGGGTTGAAACGTCGCGTAGTTGAGATAGAGCCCAACGTTTCGGGAAACCACATTGCCTCCATCTTGCGAAGTAGCAACAAACCAGCTAGAAGCAGGCAGAAATCCTCGAAACGTCGGAATTGTCCCAAATTACACAGCGTTGTAATCTGGAACATCATGCTGTAACTTATGAATTATTTGAAAGAGCACTTAACGTCTCGGATGAGACGTGTACTGTGATACGTGGTCACCGACGTTTCGGAGGATAATGCATCCAGCTTCAAGGTAGAAGAGTAAGTTGCTGCGTGTTTTATTGCACGGCTTACACTTCGACCCTGAAAACTGAGGGGGTGCGTTTTCTTTTTCCGAAACATCGATGCTTCTACTTGAATAAACGGTGCCACATCCAGGACATAAGTTCTTGTCATTGTTAAGCTATATTCACGCTGGCCGGTAAGCGCATTACTGCTTATTTTCTGAAGAATAAAACTCCTGCCATCTGTTGTCGTTTTTTCTTATCACGCATGAAATTTCCATTTCGACGGTTCTGTAGGGCAGCCTGCGCGCAACAGTGACATAGCCGTGCAGTGTTAGACCAGCAGACTTGTTACGGGGAGCTGCAGCACATGGGTGAGTGCGCGTAAACCGGGGCGTGACGCTGACAGCTCATCACCTAATGGCGAGGCGAGATGTGGTGGAGCTATACTTCCACTCCCGATGCTTAAACGCAGGGACAACTTTATGTCATGATGTAATTCTTTGTATCTGCAGGTGCTGGGTTCGAACCTGTTGAGTTATTTGATATTTCTCCTTCGTCCCTCCAGCGACACGCTCGGACAGTGTTGTGAAATCGGCTACGATCCATCCCCTATGCGTCCGTTAGTATTCTCACTGTGCTCTCTATAAAGTACGTAGCTGAAAAGTGTCGTTTAAGAACTTAGGATGACGACGCAATAACAGTGTGTAGTAGATCCATGTGGTTCTGGATAGGGACCAGTAGCGGGCTCTTGTGAACACGGCTACGAACATACCATCCACAAAATGCTGGGAATTTCTTGAGCAGCCGCGAGACTGTTGAATTCTCACAACGGAATCTGCTCGCTGGATGTGGCTAGGCAGTTAGTCACAGTGACTAAGTCACACTTGCACAGATGACTTAGGCGGTAATATTAATCATACGGCCACTCGACGCCTCGTGGTCCTAGCTGGTAGAAGCGTCGTTAATTAAGCCGTAAATAAGCGATAAGTAAGATAAATTGACTGAGTTTGTGTTACTTGTTGAGTGCATTTGTTATCTGAGCCGCTCATTTCGCGTCAAGATATCAGTGGAGAGACGGGAAGGACAGCCACATAAAGCTTTGTTGCGGTTTAATGTGCTCAACTAAAGTATACAGAACAAGATATACAAAAAGTTTTAATTTTCTCTTCGAGTAATTTATTTATGAAGTGAACCGTATTTTTATACACCCTGCAAGCACTCTGTTTTCTTTCTTTTTCTTTCATTACAGCTTCCTCTGTCTGCGAAGGAAAGGAGCGGGCTCTTCAGTTTCTTATGAGATTCTCTCACAATTATGCTCAAGTTTCGAAGAAAAGCACCCTTTTAAAACTTTGCCTGTAATGGTTAGATGGGGCACTTTCGATGTTTTGATGTGGAGTCTGAACAGCACAGGGTTAGGTGTGGGCAGGATAGCCCCCTCGCCCCTCCCCCTGCCGTAGGGGCGTTAAATGAAGCAGCCACAATAGCAACTGACAGGGCCGGAAGACTGCTTGAGACTGCGTGGAAATGTATGTCTCTGCTATAGCGGGTGTCTCACGTGTCCTCAGGATCTTGACAACAAAATTATAGACATATTGATAATTAAAATGAAGGTGGCCGATAACAGTGGCCTTGTGAAGACACGAAATGTCTCCCCCTGCTAGAACACGGGGGTCTTGTGTTCGAATCCCAGTCGAGAAGTGGATATGCACCTGCGTTTTATCTGTGTTTGTGTTCTTCTGTGTAGGCAGCGCCCTTGCGACGGGCTGATGACCCATCCAGGGAGTCCTGCTAACTGTCTCTGCGACGAATGTGTTCAGATAAGGTCTGAATCACAAGTGGCAAAATGACTCGGTCCACGGAAGGAACAAGCCTAAGACGTGAAGGTGTCCCTGTGCGCAGTTGTGCAACACCATGGAAATACGTTAGAGAGTGGAGGTATAGCTCCATATATTCTTGGCATTGACACTATATGGAGACGAGCGTCAGGCTCCGGCCGCTTTACCCCCGAAGAGCCTGTCAGGACGCCGTGTAGCACGGAGACATCCCTTCTTCCTTCCGGGAACGGGTTGAAAGAGATTCGAGAGCCGTGTATCGAATTTCATGACGCGCTTTTGTGGTATTTGGGAGGAACTGAAACTTGCCGTTCCGCTGCCCGAGATAAAGTGATTAAGCGAACTCGCTTCTTCTGGGTTGTGACGCCATGCAGCGCGGTGGATATTCCGTCGTTTCGGAGGAACACATCACATCCATCTTTAGGATTGGAGTGTCAACCCAGGCCGTGTTCTTACCTCTTTTGGATAGAAGAAGTTCTGCACCTTCCCCACAGCGTAAAATCGTGGTTACCATGGAAACGTGCTAGCAATAGGAGGATTTATTATCTGTTAACGTCTCTACTTTGGAAGGGATAATATTTGTCGCGTTTAGTGTGAGTCTGTGCGGCAGACTTACTCTGTGCACACGAGCAGTGCAGGAAGATGGATCACTTCTCATGATCGCGCCTTCCGTCTCCCAGGCAAAGCAAAACTAGCTTCGGCGTCGGTGCCTCCTTTTCTCAGGCACAATTAACGGCAACTGGAACCTCTGAGCAAGACCGGCGTATGGCACATATTCTATGGAGATGCTATGGTACGTGTATTACCAGGCCGCGCCATAGCTCAAGTGGTTAGTCGCTGGCTTCCCACCGCGGCGGCCGGGTTCGATCCCGGGGTCTGGTGAAGTGGGATTTGTGGTGGACAAAGTGGCGCTGGGGCAGGTTTTCTCCGAGTACTTCGGTTTCCCCTGCCAATCTTCATTCCACCAATTGCTCAACAATCACCCTCACCTATCATCTGGGGCTGGTACAATAGGCCAGAAGTGACCGCAGTACCAGGGACTTAGTCCAACCCCACTAGCAGTAAAAAAACGTTTCTCCGAAGTATCGATTAACTTTTACCAGACTGCACGGGTGTCACATCCCAAGAGACAGTATTTCTCATACGTAAAATTGTATAAAATGATGAAAAGTTGGAAGCGGCAATGTAATTGCGTATCAAAGGACTGCAATACAAGGCGAAGCGGAAATGATTCCAAGAACTGATTTCCGGTTTGCTCCGGCAGCGCAGAGCTTAGTCCTGCCCTATCACCTCTCCCTACCGGAAACGGAGGTTTTCACATCTCAGTTCTCTCAGGTTGTGGCGCCGTGTAGTCTTGTAGACAGACACTGCTTCAATTTTCAGGGTATGTGTCAATGATCATGAGTATGGAGGCGGAATGTCCTTCCGAAACGTTGATATTGTCACGTAGTGGGGTGACCATAGACGGGGTTTGGATTCATAATCTGATTTCCTGAACACTTCAAGACACAGCTCGTGACTGCTGTTCACAGATCACTGTCACGCACGGACTAGTGCTCTTAGTCACGCCCTTCACTGCGCTGCTTGGTAACGGCTTCTAACTGTGGCCCTTCCTCTGCTCCCGGGATCACGTCCTCGCAGGCTGGCGGCCATCTCTCTTCTAACTGCCGTCTCAGGACTGTCGCGTAATCAAGTCAAAGTCACATTGCGACTGGCGGTCAGAAAACCGTCTCTTTCGTTATTACATTTTCTTTCGTTTCCGGGGAAACAACGTATCACAGAGCTGTTTCCTAGCAACGGATGTTATACTGTCTTTTTACACAGCTGTTACCTAGCAGTGAACTTTCTCTGGCTCTGCAGTTCTTGCTTTGAGCAAATATTCTACAATATGAACCTACAAGACAACATGCCGTCACAAACACGAAGATCGCAAACTGAGAATTTCTATATGAAATCTTGGAAATGTTAGTTGGTTCATTTTTGTACCCAGTCCATCAGCCGGTTCTTAGAATGAGATTGCACGTTGCCTTTCGTGTAGCATTAAGTGACTTAGCTTTCCTTCTGTCCGTAAGGTCGATAGCTATAACACTTCCCTTGTAATTCAACGAGTTTCCATCTTTTTACGCGAAACGGTTTTTTCTTGCTATTGCGCATGTCCGTTACTGAGACGTTTCCAGATGCTGACAGACACATTGTAAGATGGCGCGAGAGGACTGCAAATGTTCCCTTGACTGCGTGACTGTTGCACGGCAGACCATTCTGGTCCCTGAATACCGAAGAAGAATGAAATCCGGCCTACCAGCAAAGCCGGTTCTTAGTTGGGCCCCGCAGTGTGCGTACCGTAATTTGATGTGCAGCTCTCCACAGACTACTGGAATTGAATTAAAGTAGTTATAAGCGTTTTTTTTTTAAATTACCATTTTGTGATTTTGGGGCCCACTTCAAGCAGCCCTGTTTTGGGCTCTTGAATGTTCTGGTTCACCGGGCACCGTCCTAGGATGGATAAACTCTGCAATGTCGAATATTAATTAAAGACGTGTAAGATTTGAGGTTTTCACGGCGGTGACTATGAAGAGAGCAGTCTTCTGGGATGTGGCGCCATGTAGATCCTGTGTGAACCCACGTTTCGGAGGAACGTATCGCCTCCATCTTCGGGGTAGAGAAATCCGCGAGTGAGGAACCAACTTGAGCAGGTGGCTGCAGACCACAGCCACCTGCTGAAATTAAAATCGTGACCATATTATGTTTGCTTTCTGCGTGAACTTCTTGTCGCATCTGTGCTACACGTCGAGGCCATCCTAAAAACTTCTTCTTTTCAGATTTGTTTACTTTTATATTATAATATGTTTAATATATAATTTAATTTAACATTAATTATATAATATATTTTATAATATTTGTTATATAATTACATTATATGTTATAAAGGTAAAATTGTCCCTGTGCTTAATTAATTAAGCACTACGCCGTGAAGACGTATGAGGGA